>NC_133926.1:424781-494297 GCF_964199755.1 Larus michahellis | reverse complement strand
AAGGGTGGGGTCAGGGTGGGGGTGTCCCCAGGATGGGGTCCCCAGGGTGGGGTCAAGGTGTAGGATGTCCCCAGGGTGGGGTCAGAGTGGGGGTGTCCCCTGGGCGGTGTCCCCAGGGTGGGGGGTGTCCCCAGGGTGGGGTCAGGGCGGGGGGGGTCCCCAGGGCGGGGGGTGTCCCTGTCCCCAGGGTGTCCCCAGGGTGGGGGGTGTCCGTGGGGTGGGGGCGTCCCCGGGGGCTCACCCGTAGGTGCGGGAGGTGACATCGCCGTTGACGCTGACACAGAAGTGAAACTCCACCTGGTGGGGGGGGGGGGAGAGGGTGGGCGCAGGGTCTCCCCCCCCCCCCCCCCCCAGGGGTGTCCCCAAGTGTGTGTGTCCCCCCCCCGACCCCGTCCCCACGGCGGTGCCGTACCTGGGGGTGCACCAGGCTGGTCCTGTGCAGGAACTGGCGCAGGGGGACACAGTCGGGGGACAGCGAGCCGGGGGGGACACACAGCTGGGGGGGGGGCACAGAGAGGGATGGGTGGGGGGAACGGGACGACGACACCCAGGGCAGGGACCCCCCAAACCGGGCCCCGGGGGGGGGGGGACAGATCGGGGCTGGGGGGGGAGGGGGTGCTGCTTGGTCACACTGGTTTGGGGGAGAAGCCCAGCCCCGCCAAGGGACTGGGACCAGTTTGGGGGACCTTCCCCCTCCCGGTGACCCCATTTTCCCGCCCCCCCCCACTCCCCCCCCCCCAAAATCCAGGCCGTCCCAGCTATATTTATCCTCCCGCCCTACTTGCGGTGGGGGCCGGTGCTCCCGGGGGGGGCCCCGTCCCCGATTCCGTCCCGTCCCCCCCCCCCGCCAAGGTCAAGGGGAAGGAGGGCGATGGGGGGAAGGGTTTTGGGGGGGGTTGTTTTTTTTGGGGGGGGGGGGGGGGGCCACATCCTCACCTGAAACGCCGCCCGCAGCCGGGCTCGCTGCAGGATGCGGCCGCAGCAGGGTCTGGGGGGGTCGGGGACCCCTGGAAGCTCCAGCACCCCCGGAACGGCTTGGGGGGGGGGGGTCCAAAAATTGGAGGGGGGGCACATTGAGACACCCCCCCCGAGGTGGTGGTGGTGGTGGGGGGGGGTGACACGGGGACACGTCCTACCTCCCCGCAGCACCTCGGCGTGGAGGGGGTGGCTCAGCTCCCCGGCGGCCGCCACTGGGGGGGGACAAGGGGGGTGTTGGGGTCCCCTCGTCCCTGTGTCCCCCCCCGTCGTGTGTGTGTGTCGTGTCCCCCCCCCTCTACGCACCGGTGAGGGTGCAGGGGGACCGGTCCCCGTCCCCCCCCCCAGCCGTCAGGGCCACCAGCAGGGACCCCCGCCTCGGCACCCCGCTTTCGGGGGGGGGCAGGGCCAGGAAGAGCCGCTCCAGCACCTGCGGGGACGGGGGGGGGGGGGATGGAGGGGACCCTCCCCCCCCCCCCGACACCCCCCCCCAAAGGCTCCCCAGGACCCCCCCCCTCCCCCATCCTCCCCTGGGCCCCCCATCGTGCCCTGGGACCCCCCCAGTCCTGGCTGGGGACCCCTGAGCCCCCCAAGACCCCCCCATTTCCTCTTAGGGACCCCTAACACCCCCCCAATTGACCCCCCCCCCACATTCACTAGGGACCCCTGACCCCCCAGGGACACTCCCCCCCACCAATGACCCCTGGCCCCCCCAGACACCCCCCCAATCCTTCCTAGTGACCCCTGACCCCCCAGGGACACCCCCCCCATGAACCCTGACCCCCCCAAAGGATACCCCTAATGACCCCTGACCCCCCAGGGCCCCCCCCAGAGACCCCCACTCAACCCCCCCCGCCCTCTAATGCCCCCTGACCCCCCCGAGACACCCCCAGGGACCTCCCCACCCCCCCCAAAGACCCCTGACTCCCCCCAGGATCCCCCCCAGAGACCCCCCCCACCCCTCCTAATGCCCCCTGACCCCCCCGAGACCCCCCCTGACTCCCCCCAGACCCCCCCCCAGACCCCCCCTCACCGCACGGACGGCCTGGTCCGCCATCTTCCCCCCCCCCCCCCCCCCAACCCCTTTCCCCGACAGCGCCCCCTGGCGGCGCGGAGGAGAAAGGGGGGGGGGTAAGCGCCATGGCAACGGAGGGGGCGGGGCCAGGCTGCGCCGTCGCCATGGCAACCGGGGGGGCCCCCGCCGCGGGTTCCCCCGCGGCGGGGGCCCCCCGGTTGCCATGGCGCCGGGAGAAAAGGGAGGGGGCGTGGCTACGGTTGGCCACGCCCCCCTCCCGACCCCTCCCCCCCACGTGGCTCCGCCCCCCTCCGCCCGGCCGCGCCGCCGCGGGTGTGATGAGCTGCCGCGGCCTCAGCCCGCTCCGCCGCAGCGCGCAGGTAGGACCGGGCCGGTGGCGGCGGGGAGTGGGAGGGGGGGGACACGGACACACACCAACACCGGGAGGGACACCCCCCACCCCCCCCTCCCCGCACTGTAACGGACCCCCGCATCCCCCCCCTTCTTTTCCCCCCGGTCCCGCATCCCCCCGGTTCTTCCCCCCCCCGCCAGGTTCTTCCCGGTCCCCGCCGGTCCGGCATCCCCCCCCCCCCCACCCCGGTCCCCACCGGTCCCGTATTTCCTCCCACCGCCCACCCCGGTCCCGCATCTTTTCCCCCGCTCCCCCCCCGTCCCGCACCCCCCCTCCTCGGTTCCTCCCGGTTCCCCTCCGGTCCCGCATCCCCCCCCCTCCCCGGTCCTTCTCGGTTCCCCCCCCTTTCGATTCCTCCCGGTCCCCTCCGGTCCCGCATCCACCCCCCCCCACCCCCCACCCCGGTGACCCCCGGTCCCGCATCAGACTGGTTCCGCACCCCCCCCCGTCCCCTCCGGTCCCGTATCTCGCCCCCCCCCCGGTCCCCTTTCTCCCCCCGGTCCCGCATCCCCCCGCTTCCCTCCGTTCCCCCCCCCTCCACCCCCCGCATCCCCCCTCTCGGCCCCCCCCGGTCCCGCACCTCCCCCCCCCCTCCGGCCCCCCCCGCCACTGCGGCAGCCGCTCCGCACCCCGCAGCACCGGTCAGGGCCCCCCCCCCCCATCTTCCCCCCAACGCCCCCCGCTTTGTCCCGGGGTCCCGGCCCTTCTGGGGACCCCCCCGCGCCGTGTCCCCGCAGATGCGACTGCCCAGCCCCCCCCCCCCCCCTCCCCTTCCCGGCGCGGGGGGGTCCCGGGGGGGGCGGCCGCTGATCCCCGCACTAAGAGCATTAACTGCCGGCCGGCGGCCCAGGGCTGCCGCGGGGGGGGGGACGGGGGGGGCCCGGGACACGCGGGGGGGGGGTGGGGGGGCGGGGATAGGAACCACCCCGGGGACGGGACGCCCCCCCCCCCCCCCCCGCAAAAGGACAGGACCCCCCCGGAATGAGGATGGGGACCCCCAGGGGGATGGAGACCCCCCCGGGGACGGGACCCCCCCTGGGACAAGGATGGGAACCCCTATAGGGATGGGACCCCCCCGCATGAGGATGGGGACCCCCGGGGGGACGGGACCCCCCCGCTCAGGGACAGGACCCCCCCCAGGACAAGGATGGGGACCCCCATAGGGATGGGACCCCCCCCGGGGACGGGACCCCCCCGCACAGGGACAGGAGCCCCCCCAGGACAAGGATGGGGACCCCCCTGGGGATGAGGACCCCCTCGGGGACGAGGATGGGGACCCCCCCCAAGGATGGGACCCCCCAGGAATGGGAGGATGGCGGGGGGGGGTCTTGGGGGGTCCCAGAGAGGTTTGGGGAGGATGGGGGTTCCCTGGGGGGGTCAGGGGTCCCCAGAGAGGATGGGGAGGGGTCCCTCTTTAGTTGGGGGGGGATCTCTCAGGTCGGGGGGGGTCCCTCCTGGTTGGGGGGGGTCCCTAGGAAGGGTTGGGGGGATCCCCCCCTTGTTTGGGGGGGGTCCTTCCTGGCTCCAGGGGGTCCCTCTTTAGTTGGGGGGGGTCCCTCTTAAATTGGGGGTGGTCCCTCCTATCTTTGGGGGGGTCCCTAGGAAGGATTGGGGGGGGTCCCTCTTAAACTGGGGGGGTCCCTCCTCTCTCGGGGGTGGGGGGGGGGGTCCCTCGCAGGTTGGGGGGGTCCCTCCTGACTTCGGGGTCCCCCCACGACCTGGGGGGGGGGGGTGGTGTCCCCGTACGGGGGGATCCCCATGTTGGGAGGGGGGGGGTGTCCCCTCCTTAGTGACATTTTGGGGCTGGGGGGGGGGAAGGGGGGGGGGGGGGGCAGCTCCTTCCTCCCCTCTGCCCCCCCCCACCCCGGGTCCCCCCCCCCCCCCAGGGTGCCACCAGGACGCCCCAAAGGTGACAGACACCTCCCAAAGGTGACAAACACCCCCCACCCCCCCCCCAAAGGTGACAGACCCCCGGCAAAGGTGACAGGACCCACACACTCGCCCCCCCCCCCCCGCGGAGGTGTCGGCCCCCCCCCCGGGCCACCATGTTGTCCCCCCCCGCGTACGACAGCCTGGAGCTGCAGCGACAGTACGGCGACGTCAACAACCGCTGGGACGGGGGCGAGGAGGAGGAGGAGGAGGGCGACCGCGAAGGCAGCTCCGCTCGCCGCTTCGAGCGCTCCCGCATCAAGGCTCTGGCCGGTACGGGGGGGGGGGGGGGGGGCACCCCCAAAATGGGGAGGGGGGGGGAACGACACCCTCCTGAAGTGAGGGGGAATCGCCCCAAATCCCCCCCAAAATGGGAGGGAAATCGGCCCAAAATGGGGATGAGATCCCCCCCCCCCCCCCCCCAAAAATGGGGATGGGACGTCTAAAAATGGGGGGGGCACCTCGAAAATCGGGGGGGGGCACCTCGAAAATGGGGGGGAATCACCCCCCAGATGAGGACGCCTTAAAAGACGTGCCAAAAATAGCGGGGAAGAGACCCCCCCACGTGGGGATGGGACCCTAAAAAACAGGGATAAGACCCAAAAAATGGGGGTGGGACCACTAAAAGTGGGGATGGGACCCCCAAAACCGGGGGGGGGGAGGGGAGCCTAAAAAATGGGGATAAAACCCAAAAAATGGGGGTAACATGCAAAAAATGGGGATGAGACCCTAAAAAATGGGGATAAAACCCAATAAATGGGGATGGGACCTCCAAAAATAGGGGTGGGACCCTAAAAAATAGGGATACGACCCCAAAAAATGGGGATGGGACCCCCAAAAAATGGGGGCGGCAGCCCCAGAAATGGGGATCGGATCTCAAAAAATGGGGCTACCACCCAAAAAAGGGGGCTGGGACCCTAAAAACTCGGGATAAGGCCCCCAAAAATGGGGATGAGACCAGGAAAAGTGGGGATGGGAGCCCCAAAAACGGGGATGGAAGGTCAGAAAATGGGGCTGGGACCCCCAAAAAAGGGGGGTGGGACTCCACAAAAGGGGGCTGGGACCCCCAAAATGGGGGTAAAAGCTGTAAAAAAAACATGGAGGGGGGGCGCGGCCCAAAAAATGGGGCAGACGCAGCCACATGGCCCAAAAAATGAGCACACGCAGCCACACGGGCACGCACACGCGTGTCCACCTGAACACGCACACGGACGCGCGCACACGCGTGTAAGCGCGCACACGGACGGCCGGGCACGTAGGGAGGCACCGCCGCACGGGGAAACGCACACGTCTGCGCGCGCACACGCGTGTAAGCATGCACGCGGGCGTATACGCACGTATACGGACACACAAATGCACACGTATGTGCGCGCACACGCGTGTAAGTACGCAGGTGGACGTACATACGCATATAGAGGCATCGGCGCACACGTATGGACGTGTAAGCACGCGTGTATGTGCACGCACACGCATGTATGCACGCATACACAGCCACCAATGCACATGTATGCACACAGAAACACGCATGTACGTGCACACACACGCGTGTGAGCGTGTACACGGACATATACACACATATACAGCTACTGCTGCACATGTGTGGACACATAAATGCACACGTATGTGCGCACACACACGCGTGTACGCATGCACACGGACATACATGCACATATAGAGCCACCCCCGCACATGTATGCACACGCAAACGCACACGTATGTGCTCACACACGCGTGTAAGCACGCACACGGACATACATGCACATATAGAGGCATCAGCGCACACGTATGCACGTGTAAACACACACATATGTGCCTGCACACGCGTGTAAGCATGTGCACGGATGTATACACACATAGACAGCCACCCGCGCACACGCAAACGCACACGTATGTGCGCACACACGCGTGTCAGCGTCCACGCAGACACCCCCCCAGCGCACACGCGTGCCGGTGCCGCCGCACACGCGTGTGCGTGCCCCCGCAGCCCCCCCGCGCTCACGCCTGCCCCCGCGGCCCCACGCCTCTCGTGTCCGTCGTCCCCCCCCCGCACACGCCTGTCCCCCTACGGCCACACGTGTGTTCCTCCGGCCTCCCCCCCCCCGCGGCCCGGCCCCCCCCCCGGCCGCACACGCCTGCACACGCGTGTCGGCGCACGCCCGGCCGCCCCGGCCTGTTCTCACCCCCGTTCCCACGCCGCCTTCGCCCTCCCCGGCCCCACGGCGGCCCCACGGCAGCCCCACGGACCCCCCCCCGGCCCCACGGAACCCCCCCCCCGGCCCCACATTTCCCCCCTCCGCCATGTTCCCCCCCCCCAACGCCGCCCCCCCCCTCGAGGGACGCTTCAAGCAGCTCCAAGGTGAGACTGGGACCCCCCCCCCATGCCGTGTCCCCCCCCCAAGTCCCTCTGTGCCCCCCAAGTCCCTCTGTGCCCCCCCCCCCGCTCCCGTGTCCCCCCCCCCAAGTCCCTATGGGGCTCCCCAGAGCCTCGCAGGTGCCCCCGGGATCCCCCTGGACCCTATAGACCCCCCCCCGCGGGCCCTACAGACCCCCCCACGTCCCTATAGGCACCCCTCCGGGCCCCATAGACCCCCCCCGGACCCTATAGATCCCCCCCAGTCCCTATAGATCGCCCCCAGTCCCCATAGTTCCCCCCCGGGCCCTATAGATCCCCCCCCCGGGCCCTATAGACCCCCCCAGTCCCCATAGATCCCCCCTGGTCCCTACAGACACCCCCCCGGTCCCCATAGATCCCCCCCGGACCTTACAGACCCCCCCCCAGACCCTATAGACCCCCCCTGGACTCTATAGACCCCCCCATGTCCCTATAGACCCCCCATCGGAGTCTGTAGACCCCCCCCCGGACCCTATAGACCCCCCCGGTCCCTATAGACCCCCACTATAGGTGGCCCTTGAGGCTCTATAGGTGCCCCCTCCCGGTCCCCCCTGGGTCTCGCCCCAGACCCTATAGGTGCCCCCCCGGGTCCCCCCCAGACCCTATAGGTGCCCCCCCCCCGCCCCAGACCCTATAGGCACCTCCAGGTTCCCACGACCCTCCCTGAAACCACCGCCCCCCCCGCACCCCCCCCGCACCCCGAAACCGCCGCACCCGCACCCCGCCCGGCGCCGCCCCACACCCCCGCACGCCCGGGGCACATCCCCCCCCCCAAACCCCCCAGCCCCCCCCAGCTCCCTAACCCCCCCCAAGACCCCCAGTCCCCCCCCGAGACCCCCCAAACCCCCCCGAGACCCACCGCGACCCCCCAAAACCCCCCAATCCCATCCCCAGACCCGCCCAGGACCCCCTAAAACCCCCCGATCCCCCTCGATATCCCCCCAGACCCCCCCGAAACCCCCCCAGGACCCCCCAACCCCCTTCACTCCCCCCAGCCCTCCAATCCCCCCGAGACCCCCCCCGGCCCCCCTAAAACCCCCCGAGACCCCTCAATATGCCCCCAGGACCCCCTAAAACCCCCCGACCCCCCTCAATATCCCCCCAAACCTCCCCCAAGACCCCTCAACCCCCCCCCCTCAAGACCCCCCAAGACCCCCAAACCCCCCTGGAGCCCCCCCCCGGCCCCCCACGATCCGGCCCCAAATCCTCTTACCCTTAATCCCGGGCAGGCGCCGGGCACGGCTGGCGCGGGGGGCCGCCCCCCCCCCAAAGCCCCCCCCCCCGCCATGAAGGGGGCCCGGACACCTGGGTCCCTTGGGCTGGGGGGCAGCAGAGGAGGGGGGACACCCCCTGGACCCCCCCCCCAGTGTTGCGGGGTCCCACCGGTGCTGCCCCATGACGGGGGTCCCAGCCCCATAGTAGGGTTTGGGGGGGGTCTCGGAGTGGGTGGGGGGGGTCTCTGGGGTTGTGGGGGCGTCCCAGGGGGTATGGGAGGGTCTCAGGGGGTATGGGGGGGGTCTTGGGGGGGTTTGGGGGGGGTCTCTGACCCCCTTGCCCCTCCTGGGACGAGCAGGAGGCAGTACAGAAGACCTAGGGGGAGTGTGTGGGGCCTCAGTGGGTATCTGTGGGTCTCAGGGGTGTGTGGGGGGGGTCCCAGAGGGTATGGGGGGGTCTCCGGGGGATTTGGGGGTGTCTTGGAGGGGGTTGGGGGTGTCTCTGACCCCCGTGCCCCCCCCAAGACGAGCAGGAGGCGGTGCAGAAGACGACCTAGGGGGGATGTGGGGGGTCTCAGTGGGTATGGGGGGGGGGTCTCAGTGGGTATCTGTGGGTCTCAGGGGGGTGTGTGTGGGTCCTGGGGCTCCGCGTGGGTCTCGGGGGGGTTCCGGGGGGTGTCTCTGACCCCCGTGCCCCCCCCGAGATGAGCAGGAGGCGGTGCAGAAGAAGACCTAGGGGGGATGTGTGGGGTCTTCGTGGGGTATCTGTGGGTCTCGGGGGGGTGTGTGTGGGTCCTGGGGGTCCGCGTGGGTCTCGGGGGGGTCTCACACCCCCGTGCCCCCCCCCCAGACGAGCGGGAGGCGGTGCAGAAGAAGACCTTCACCAAGTGGGTGAACTCCCACCTGGCGCGGGGGACGTGCCGCCTGGGGGACCTGTACAGCGACCTGCGGGACGGGCGGATGCTGCTGCGGCTGCTGGAGGTGCTCTCGGGGGAGCAGCTGGTGAGCGGGGACCCCCCCGGGGACGGGCACCCCCCCGCGGGCACCCCCTGGGACCCCCATGGGTGGGCGACCCCCTCCCCTGGGACCCCCAGCCCCTGAGACCCCCAAAACCCCCTTCCCTGGGAACCCCCCCTTCCCCGGGGACCCTCAGCCCCTGAGACCCCCAGGACCCCCCTTCCCTGGGACCCCCAGGAACCCCCTTCCCTGGGACCCCCAGCCCCTGGGACCCCCAGCCCCTGAGACCCCCAGGACCCCCCTTCCCCAGGACCCCCAGCACCCCCTTCCCTGAGACCCCCAGGAACCCCCTTCCTGAGGCCCCCCAGCCCCTGGGACCCCTAAACCCCCCTTCCCTGGAACACCAACACCCAGGATCTGCTTCCCTGGGACCCCCAGGACCCCCTTCCCCGGGACCGCCAGCCCCTGAGACCCCCAGGAACCCCCTTCCCCAGGACCCCCAGCACCCCCTCACCCACCCTGGGACCCCCAGCCCCCCCCATTTCCCAGGCCCCCCAGCCCCTGAGACCCCCAAACCCCCTTCCCTGGAACCCCAACACCCGGGATCTACTTCCCTGGGATGCCCAGGAGCCCCCTTCCACAGACCCTCAGCCCCTGAGACCCACAGAACCCCCTTCCCTGGGACCCCCAGCCCCTGAGACTCCCAGGACCCCCTTTCCCAGGACCCCCAGCTCCTGGGACCCCCAGGACCCCCCTTCTCCGGACCCTCAGCCCCTGGGACCCCCAGGAACCCTCTTCCCGAGGCCCCCCAGCCCCTGGGACCCTCAAACCCCCCTTCCCTGGAACTCCAACACCCAGGATCTGCTTCCCTGGGACCCCCAGGACCCCCTTCCCCGGGACCCCCAGCCCCTGAGACCCCCCAGGACCCCCCTTTCCCAGGCCCCCCAGCCCCTGAGACCCCCAGGAACCTCCTTCCCTGTGACCCCCAGCCCCTGGGACCCCCAAACCCCCCTTCCCTGGAACACCAACACCCAGGATCTGCTTCCCTGGGACGCCCAGGACCCCCTTCCCCGGGACCCCCAGCCCCAGGGACCCCCTCCCCACGCCCCGGGGGGCGAGGGGGGGATGTCTCTGACCCTGTGTCCCCGTCCCCGTCCCCCCCCAGCCGAAGCCCACCAAGGGCCGGATGCGGATCCACTGCCTGGAGAACGTGGACAAGGCGCTGCAGTTCCTGAAGGAGCAGCGGGTGCACCTGGAGAACGTGGGCTCCCACGACATCGTGGATGGCAACCACCGCCTCACCCTGGGCCTCGTCTGGACCATCATCCTGCGCTTCCAGGTGCCGCCCGCCCCGGGGGGGGGGGGCAAAGTCTGCTACGGGGGTCTTGGGATCTGCAACGGGGGTCCTGGGCTCTGCCACGGGGGTCCTGCATCTTCCAGGGGGGTTCTGTGTCTTCCAGGGGCTCCTGCGTCTTCCAGGGGGGTCCTGCACCTTCCGTGGGGGTCTTACACCCACCATGGGGGTCCCTGACCCCACCGTGGGGGTCCTGGAATCCTCTATGAGGGTCTTGCACCCACCACGGGGGTCCTGGGATCTGCCACGGGGGTCCTGCGTCTTCCAGGGGCTCCTGCGTCTTCCATGGGGGTCCTGGAATCTTCCAGGGGGGTTCTGGAATCTGACATGGGGGTCTTGCACCCATCATGGGGTCCCTGAGCCCACCATGGGGGGCCTGCACCCATCACGGGGGTCTTGCACCCACCGCGGGGGTCCTGGAATCTTCCACGGGGGTCTTGCACCCACCATGGGGGTCCCTAAACCCACCACGGGGGTCCTGGCATCTTCCACGGGGTCCTGCATCTTCTATGGGGGTCCTGCGTCTTCCGTGGGGGTCTTGCACCCATCACGGGGGCCCCTGAGCCCACCATGGGGGGTCCCCGTGTCTGTTCTGGGGGTCTTGCACCCACCACGGGTGTCCCTGCGTCTTCCATGGGGGTCTTAAACCCATCATGGGGGTCTTACACCCACCGCGGGGGTCCTGGCATCTTCCATGGGGTCCCTGCACCCTCCGTGGGTCTGTGCCCCCCCTACCCTGGAGCCTCCCCCATCCCAGTCATCCCCCCCCCGGACCCCCAGGGACCCCCACCCACCCTCCTCGCCCCTCACTGCCCCCCAACCACCCCCACCCCCAGATCCAGGACATCAGCGTGGAGACGGAGGACAACAAGGAGAAGAAGTCAGCCAAGGACGCGCTGCTGCTCTGGTGCCAAATGAAGACGGCGGGGTACGTGTGGGGCAGGGGGTCCTGGGGGTCCCTGGGGGTCCGGGGGGGTGCCTGGGGGTCTCCGGGGGGTCCCAGTGGTCCCGGGGGGTCCCAGGCTGAGCCCTGGCTCCATGGCAGGTACCCGAACGTCAACGTGCACAACTTCACCACGAGCTGGCGGGACGGGCTGGCCTTCAACGCCATCATCCACAAGCACAGGTGGGGCAGGGGATGTGGGGCAGAGGATGTGGGGCAGGGGCTGTGGGGCACGGTGACGTCCCTGTGGGATGCGGGATGTGGGACCTGGGACGTGGGATGCGGGATGTGTGCTGTGGGGCACAGCGTATGGGGTGTGGGACGGGTCTGTGGGGTGTGGGGTGGGATGTGGGGCGGGCTGTGGGGCAGAGGATGTGGGGCTGAGCCTCTCCCGCCACCCAGGCCGGACCTGGTGGACATGGAGGCCCTGCGACGCTGCAACGCCCACTACAACCTGCAAAGCGCCTTCAACCTGGCCGAGCGCGAGCTGGGCTTGACCAAGCTGCTGGACCCCGAGGGTGAGGAGCAACCAAGGACGGGGGAGATGTGGGGCAGATGTGGGGCGGGGGGGGATGTGGGGCGGATGTGGGGGGCCGTGGACTCACCCCATTGTGGCTCCGTTGCCCGCAGACGTCAACGTGGACCAGCCGGATGAGAAGTCCATCATCACCTACGTGGCCACCTTCTACCATTACTTCTCCAAGATGAAGGCGCTGGCGGTGGAGGGGAAGCGCGTGGGGAAGGTGTGGGGCAGGCGGACGGACGGACAGATGGACGGACGGATGGATGACGGATGGGTAGATGGATGGACGGACGGGTAGATGGATGGACGGACGGATGGATGGATGGACGGAGGGATGGATGGACGGGTGGATGGATGGATGGATGGACGGATGGATGGATGGATGGATGGATGGATGATGGATGGGTGGACGGATGGGTGGACGGATGGGTGGATGGATGGATGGACGGATGGATGGATGGATGGATGATGGATGGATGGACGGGTGGATGGATGGATGGATGGACGGATGGACGGATGGATGGATGGATGGGTGGACGGATGGGTGGACGGATGGGTGGATGGATGGATGGACGGATGGATGGAGGGATGGATGGATGGACAAATGGATGGATGGACGGACGGACGGACGGACGGATGGATGGATGGATGGATGGATGGATGGGTGGACGGATGGGTGGATGGATGGATGGACGGATGGATGGAGGGATGGATGGATGGACAAATGGATGGATGGACGGATGGACGGATGGACGGATGGATGGATGGATGGATGGGTGGACGGATGGGTGGACGGATGGGTGGATGGATGGATGGACGGATGGATGGAGGGATGGATGGATGGACAAATGGATGGATGGACGGATGGACGGATGGATGGATGGACGGATGGGGGGAGGAGATGCAGGACAAAGGGATGGACAGACGGACAGATGGAGAAGGGAATGGGCAGATGGATGGAGGAGCACCTCATGGACGGACAGACGGACACGGAGACATGGAGATGGACAGATAGATGGGGGATTACCCCATGGATGGACGGACAGGCAGACGGAGGGAGGGAGGAGATGGAGGAGAGGACAAAGGGGTGGACAGACGGACGGAGGGAGGTGGACACAGGGATGGAGGAGCACCTCATGGACGGACAGACGGACAGGTGGAGATGGAGATGGGTAGATAGATGGAGGAGCACCCCATGGACGGACAGACGGACAGACGGCCGGGCAGGGATGCGGCAGGAGGGAGCGCGGGCAGGTGGTGGTCGGGACGAGCCGGGGGTGGGACGGGAGATGGACAGAGGGATGGAGAGGGGTGGAGAGGGGTGGAGAGGGGTGGATGGACGGACGGATGGACAGACGGGTGGACGGACAGATGGGTGGACAGACGGGTGGACGGTGCCGTAGGTGCTGGACGCGGCGCGGGAGGCGGAGGAGCTGGTGGGGAAGTACGAGGAGCTGGCGGGGGAGCTGCTGGGCTGGATCGAACAGACCATCCTCACCCTCAACGACCGGCACTTGGCCAACGCCCTGCCCGGCGTCCAGAACCAGCTCCAGGCCTTCAACACCTACCGCACCGTGGAGAAACCCCCCAAGTGAGCCCCCCCCCCAGCCCCACGGCCCCACGGCAGGGTTGGGGGGCGGTGTGGGGCTCAGCAAAGGCGGGGTGTGTGTCCCCAGGTTCATGGAGAAGGGCAACCTGGAGGTGCTGCTCTTCACCGTCCAGAGCCGCATGAGGGCCAACAACCAGAAGGTCTACGTGCCGCGGGAGGGGAAGCTCATCTCCGACATCAACAAGGTGGGACGGGGACCGGGACGGGGACGATGGTGACAGTGATGATGGTTGACGACAGCTGATGATGGTGGTGGAGATGGTTCATGATGGTGATGATGGTTGATGATGGTGGTGGTGATGGGGATGATGGTTGATCATGGCTGATGATGGTTGGTGATGGTTGATGATGGTTCATGATGGTGATGGTGACGGCTGGGGATGGGGACAGTGATGGGGATGGGGATGGTGCTGGTGCTGGTGCTGATGATGTTGATGGTGATGTTCATGATGATGGCGCTGGTGACGATGATGACGATGATGATGATGATGATGATGGTGACGATGACGGTGGTGCCGTCTGGCAGGCGTGGGAGCGGCTGGAGAAGGCGGAGCACGAGCGGGAGCTGGCGCTGCGCACGGAGCTCATCCGGCAGGAGAAGCTGGAGCAGTTGGCCGCGCGCTTCGACCGAAAGGCCGCCATGAGGGAGACCTGGCTGAGCGAGAACCAGCGCCTCGTCGCGCAGGTGCCACCGGGGGGACGGGGGGGACGGGGGTCCCGCTCCCCACTGCCACCACCCCAAGATGTCTGGGAGTCCCACCTCCCCACTGCCACCACCCTGGGGACATGGGGGTCCTGCTCTCCACTGCCACCACCCCTCAGGTCCCCAAGGTGTCTGGGGGTCTGACCACCCACTGCCACCACCCCTGGGGACCTCAAGGTGTCTGGAGATCCCGCTCCCCACTGCCACCACCCCCGGGGTGTCCGGGTGTCCCCGTGGACGTTGTGACCGTGCCCTTCCCCCTCGCCTTTTCCCCCAGGACAATTTCGGGACGGACATGTCGGGGGTGGAGGCGGCGGTGCGGAAGCACGAGGCCATCGAGACGGACATCGTGGCCTACAGCGAGCGGGTGCAGGCGGTGAGCGCGGTGGCGGCCGAGCTGGAGGCCGAGCGCTACCACGACATCCGCCGCGTCCTCACCCGGCGCGACAACGTGGGGCGGCTCTGGGATTTCCTGCGGCAGCTGCTGGCCGCCCGGCGCGAGCGGCTGCTGCTCCACCTGGAGCTCCAGAAGATGCTGCAGGACCTGGGGCACCTCACGGACTGGATGGAGGAGATGAAGGTGACGACGGCGGGGGGGACGGGGACGAGGTGGCGGGGGGACACACACGCACACACACGAAGCGGTGGCACCTCCGCGCCGCCCTGTCCCCAACCCTCGGTGGCACACGCAGGGCCGGCTGCGGTCGCAGGATTTGGGGAAGCACCTGCGGGAGGTGGACGACCTCCTGCAGCTCCACGGCCTGGTGGAAGCCGACATCGCGGCGCAGGCCGAGCGGGTGCGGGCGGTGGGCGCCGCCGCCCAGAGGTTCGCCGGGGACGGCCAGGGTGAGTGCGGGCGGGGGGGACGCCGGGGACACCCCCCGCTGTCACACCCCGGGGTGGCTGCTGGACCCCCAAACCCTGGGGTGGCCCCTGGACCCCCAACTCCCAGAGCCTGGGGTGGCCCATGGACCCCCAAACCCCGGGGTGGCCCCTGGACCACCAAAGCCCAGAGCCTGGGGTGGCCCCTGGACCCCCAAACCCCGGGGTGGCCCCTGGACCCCCAACTCCCAGAGGCTGGGGTGGCCCATGGACCCCCAAACCCTGGGGTGGTCCCTGGACCCCCAACTCCCAGAGGCTGGGGTGGCCCATGGACCCCCAAACCCCGGGGTGGCCCCTGGACCCCCAAAGCCCAGAACCTGGGGTGGCCCCTGGACCCCCAAACCCTGGGGTGGCCTCTGGACCCCCAACTCCCAGAGCCTGGGGTGGCCCCTGGACCCCCAAACCCCGGGGTGGCCCCTGGACCCCCAAAGCACAGAGCCTGGGGTGGCCCCTGGACCCCCAAACACCGGCGTGGTCCCTGGACCCCCAACTCCCAGAGGCTGGGGTGGCCCCTGGACCCCCAAAGTCCCAACTCTGGGGTGGCTCCTGGACCCCCAACTCCCAGAGCCTGGGGTGACCCCTGGACCCCCAAACCTTGGAGCCCAGGGTGGCCTCTGGACCACCAATTCCCAGAGCCTGGGGTGGCCCCTGGACCCCCAAATTCCGGGGTGGACCCTGGACCCCCAAACCCCAGGACAGACCCTGACCTTGGTCCCCAGACCCCCAGGGTGGGTGACACCTGGACCCCCAACCCCTGGGTGTCCCCAAGCCCCCCAAGGTGGCCACTGTCCCCTGGACCCCCAACCCCTGGGTGTCCCCAAGCCCCCCAAGGTGGCCACTGTCCCCTGGACCCCCACCCCCTGGGATGTCCCCAAGCCCCCCTGGGGTGGCCGGTGTCCCCTGGATCCCTCAGGGACCAGCGGGGGGGTCCACGCAGGCTACCAGCCCTGCGAGCCGGCCACCGTGCGGGAACGGGTGGCCACCTTGGAGTTACGTTACCGGGAACTGGTGGAACTGGCGGGACAACGTCGGGCTCGGCTGGAGGAATCCCGGAGGCTCTGGAAATTCTTCTGGGATACGGGGGAGGAGGAAGCGTGGATGCGGGAGCAGGAACGGCTCCTCTCCTCCGAGGACGTGGGCCGGGATCTCACCAGCTCCCTGCGGTTGCTGAGCCAACACGACGCCTTCCGCGGGGAGCTGAGCGGGAGAGCGGGACCGCTGGAACAAGCGCTAGCCCGGGGTCGGGATTTGGTAGCCGAAGGCCGTTTGGGGGCAACCGAAGTGGCCGAAAGGGTGCGGGAGATGGAAGGCCGTTGGCGGGCGCTGGGCGAGCTGGCGGCCGAACGGGAGCGACGCCTGCGGGAAGCCGCCGGCTTCTTCCAATTCCAAGCGGAGGCGGCGGATATGGAGACGTGGCTCGAGGACGCCTTACGTTTGGCTTCCAGCCCCGAACTTGGTCACGACGAATATTCCACGCGTAGCCTGGCCCGGCAGCACCGGGAGGTGCAGGAGGAGGTGCGGAACCACCGTCCCGCCATCGACGCTCTGCAGGAACAGGCCGGCGCTCTTCCGCCCGCCTTCGCCGACGCTCCCGGCGTGGCCGGCCGGTTGCCGGAGCTGGAACGGCGTTACCAGGAATTGGCTTCCCGAGCGGAACGCCGGCGGCAGGACCTGCAGGACGCCCTGAGTTTTTACACCATGCGGAGCGAAGCGGACGCCTGCGGGCTGTGGGTGGGCGAGAAGGAGCAGTGGCTCCACGCCATGGACGTCCCCGAGAAGCTGGAGGACCTGGAGGTGGTGCAGCAGCGGTGAGAGGTGGCACCGGACACCCCCCGGCACCGCGGTGTGTCCCTGCCCTGTGACGGCGGCGGGCGCTGAGGTTTTTTTCCCCCCCCCCTCCCTCCTTCTTCCTGGCCGGCAGGTTCGAGACCTTGGAGCCGGAGATGAACAACCTGGCGTCCCGCGTGGCCGCTGTCAACCGCATCGCCCACCAGCTGCTGGCCACCGACCAGCGCAACCAGGAGAGCATCCGGGCCACCCGCGAGCAGCTCAACGCCAGGTGGGGGGATGCCAGCGGGAGGGATGCTCCAGGCAGGGATGGGTTCTCCAGGCTGGGACGGGGTCTCCAGGCTGGGATGGGTGCTCCAGGCAGGATAATGCTCCAGGCAGGGAAGGGTTCTCCAGGCAGGGAAGGGTTCTCCAGGCTGGGATGGGTCCTCCAGGCAGGGATGGGGTCTCCAGGCTGGGATGGGTCCTCCAGGCAGGGATGGGGTCTCCAGGCAGGGACGGGTGCTCTGGGCAGGAGGATGCTCCAGGCAGGGATGGGTTCTCCGGGCAGGGAGGGGTTCTGCAGGCAGGGACGGGTTCTCCAGGCTGGGATGGGGTCTCCAGGCAAGGATGGGGCCTCCGGGCAGGGATGGGTGCTCCAGGCAGGAGGATGCTCCAGGCAGGGATGGCGTCTCCAGGCAGGGATGGGTTCTCCAGGCAGGGATGGGGTCTCCAGGCAGGGGTGGGTGCTCTGGGCAGGAGGATGCTCCAGGCAGGGACGGATTCTCCAGGCAGGGATGGCGTCTCCAGGGAGGGATGGGGTCTCCGGGCAGGGACGGGTTCTCCAGGCTGGGATGCTCCAGACAGGGATGGGGTCTCCGGGCAGGGATGGGGTCTCCAGACTGGAGGATGCTCCGGGCAGGACGGCTGGGCAGGGTGGGCACCTCAGTGCCGGCAGCCACGTGCCCTGATCCTGCTTTTGGCGCAGGTGGGATCGGTTCCGGGCGCTGGCCGACCAGAAGAAGGAAGCCCTGACCTCGGCCTTGAACATCCAGAACTTCCACCTGGAATGCAACGAAACCACCTCCTGGATGCGGGAGAAGACCAAGGTGATCGAGTCCACACAGGGATTGGGCAACGACCTGGCGGGCGTCATGGCCCTGCAGCGCAAGCTCTCGGGCATGGAACGCGACCTGGAAGCCATCCAGGGGAAAGTACGGGATTTACGAGCCGAGGGGGAAAAATTGGCGGCCGAACACCCGGAACAGGCGCCCGCCATCCCGGCCCGGCTCTCGGCCATCGAGGCGGTGTGGGATGAGTTGAGGAGCAGCTTGCGGCGTCGCGAGGAATCCTTGGGGGAAGCCAGCAAGCTGCAGGGCTTCCTGCGGGATCTGGCGGCTTTCCAGGCGTGGCTATCGCGTACCCAGACGGCCGTAGCCTCCGAGGACGTGCCGGCCACCTTGGCGGAAGCCGAAAGGTTGCTGAGCCAACACGAGAGCATCCGGAAAGAGATCGCTCACTACGGCGACGATTACCGCAACACGCGAGCCGTGGGGCGGGAGGTGACGCAGGGACAGACGGACGCCCAGCACGTCTTCCTGCACCAGCGACTGGAAGCTCTGGATACGGGCTGGGAAGAACTGGGAAGGATGTGGGAGAACCGCCATCACCTCCTCTCCCAAGCCTTCGCCTTCCAGGTCTTCCTCCGCGACTCCAAGCAGGTGGAAGGCGTCCTCAGCACCCAGGTGAGCGGCCGCGGAGGCGAAGGCGGCAGCGCCCGGCGGAGGGGAGGGATCTCGGGGCGGGGGACGGGACCGGAGGACGGCGGTGACACCGGCTCCGCTGCGCAGGAATACGCTTTGTCGCACACGGAGATGCCCGGCACGCTGCCGGCGGCCGAAGCTTCCGTCAAGAAGCACGAGGATTTCATGGCCACCATGGAGGCCAACGGGGAACGCGTCCAAGGGCTGGTAGCCACCGGCCGCAAGCTGGTGGCCGAGGGAAGCCTCCACGCCGAGAAGGTGCAGGAGACGGTGGATTCGGTGGAGAGCAGGTGAGGGCATCCCCCAGCCGGGGGGGGACGGGGGCCCCGGCACAGCCCTCACCCCCCTGCCCTCGCCGCAGGCACCGGAGGAACCGGGAGACGGCCCAGGAGCTGCTGGGGAGGCTGCGGGATAACTGGGAGCTGCAGCGGTTCCTGCAGGATGGGCAGGAGGTGAGCGGTGGGATCGGGATGGGGATGAGGATGGGGATGGGATGGGATGGGGATGGGGATGGGAATGGAATGGGGATAGGAAAGAGATGGGATAGGGATGGGATGGGGAGAGGAGGGGATGGGATGGGGAGGAATGGGATAGGGATGGGATGGGGAAGGGATGGGGATAGGGATGGGATGGGGATGGGGATGGGAACTGGGAAAAGATGAGGTGGGGATGGGATGGGGTGGGATGGGGAGGGATGGGGATGGGATGGAGATGGGGATGGGACGGGATGGAATGAGGATGGGGATGGGGATGGGATGGGGAGGGATGGGATGGGAAAGGGGAAGGGGATGGAATGGGGATGTGAACTGGGAAGGGACGGGATGGGATGGGATGGAATGGGATGGGATGGGGTTGGGGATGGGGATGGGATGGGAATGGGATGGCATGGGGAGGGGATGGGGATGGGATCGGGAGGAATGAGATGAGGATGGGGAGAGATGGAACGGGATGGATTGGGATGGATTGGGGATGAGGATGGGGAGGGGATGGGGATGGGGAAGGGATGGGATGGGGATGGGATGGGGTAGGGATGGGGATGGGGATGGGAAGGGATGGGATGGGGATGGGATGGGGTGGGGATGGGAAGGGATGGGATGGGATGGGGATGGGATGGGGATGGGGATGGGGATGGGATGGGATGGGGATGGGGATGGGGATGGGAAGGGATGGGATGGGATGGGGATGGGGAAGGGATGGGATGGGATGGGGATGGGGATGGGGATGGGGATGGGAAGGGATGGGATGGGGATGGGGAAGGGATGGGATGGGATGGGATGGGATGGGGATGGGATGGGATGGGATGGGGATGGGATGGGATGGGGATGGGGATGGGGATGGGAAGGGATGGGATGGGATGGGGATGGGGAAGGGATGGGATGGGATGGGATGGGATGGGGATGGGGATGGGGATGGGAAGGGATGGGATGGGGATGGGGAAGGGATGGGATGGGATGGGATGGGACGTTGGTGACGGTCCCTGCCCTCCCGCCCCAGCTCACGCTCTGGATCAACGAGAAGATGCTGACGGCGCAGGACGTGTCCTACGAGGAAGCCCGTAACCTGCACACCAAGTGGCAGAAGCACCAGGCCTTCGCCGCCGAGCTGGCCGCCAACAAGGGCTGGCTGGAGAAGATGGAGAAGGTGACGCCGGGGTGACACCGGAGCCGGCGGGGGGGGGACGACAGCGGGACACCTCCCCCCCGCTGACGTTGGTGTCTTCACCAGGAGGGTCAGCAGCTGGCGTCGGCGAAGCCGGAGCTGGGGACGGTGGTGACGGAGAAGCTGGCGGCGCTGCGGGGGTTGTGGGAGGAACTGGAATCCACCACCCGGACCAAAGCGCGGCGGCTTTTCGACGCCAACCGGGCCGAGCTGTGCGCCCAGTCCTGCGCCGCCATGGGGGGGTGGCTGGCGGGCGTCAGCGCCCAGCTGCGCTCCGACGACTACGGCAAGGACCTCACCAGCGTCAACATCCTCCTCAAGAAGCAGCAGGTCCCGGCCCGGTGCAGGGATGGGGGTCTGCAGGGGGACGGGGGTCTGTGGGGACAGGGGTCTGCAGGGGGACGGGGGTCTGTGGGGACAGGGGGCTGCAGGGGAATGGGGGTCTGTGGGGACAGGGGTCTGTGGGGACAGGGGGCTGCAGGGGGATAGGGGTCTGTGGGGGGCAGGGGTCTGTGGGGACAGGGGGCTGCAGGGGAATGGGGGTCTGTGGGGGATGGGGGTTTGTGGGGGATGGGGGTTTGTGGGGGATGGGGGTCTTGGGGGGACAGGGGACAAGGATCTGTGGGGGACAGGGATCTGTGGGGACGGGGGCGCAGGGGGACAGGGGACAGGGGTCTGTGGGGGACGGGGGTCTGTGGGGGACGGGGGTCTCAGGGGGACAGGGGTTTGTGGGGGACAGAGGTCTCGGGGGGACAGGGGACAAGGATCTGTGGGGGACGGGGGTCTCGGGGGGACAGGGGACAGGGGTCTGTGCGGACGGGGGTCTGTGGGGGACGGGGGTCTCGGGGGGACGGGGGTGCAGGGGGACGGGGGTCTCGGAGGGACGGGGGCTGCACGGGGATGGGGTGCAGAGTTTGGGGCGCAGAGGGACGGGTGCCCGGCAGAGGGGGGTGCCCGCGGGGGGGGGGTCCCTCACCCCCCCGACACCCCCCCAGATTCTGGAGACGCGGACGGCGTGTGCGGGAGATGGGGTGCAGGGGACAGGGGTCTGTGGGGGACGGGGATGCGGGGGACAAGGGCGCGGGGGGACGGGTACCTGGCACCGGGGGGTGCCCGCGGGGGGGGTCCCTCACCCCCCCGCCACCCCCCCAGATGCTGGAGACGCAGACGGCGGTGCGGGAGAAGGAGGTGGAGGCCATGCGGGCGCAGGCGCAGGCGCTCAGCCCGGAGGACGGGGGGGCGGCCGAGGTGCGGGGCCGGGTGCGGGCGGTGGAGCAGCAGTTCCTGGGGCTGCGGGAGCCCCTGCGGGAGCGGCGCCGGAGGCTGGTGGCGTCCAAGGAGGAGCATCAGTTCCACCGCGACCTGGAGGACGAGATCGTGAGTGGGCGCCCGCCCGCCGGAGGGGACGCTGGGGACCCCCCCTGTCCCTGAACCCCTGTGTCCCCGTCCCCACGCCGTCCCTTGACCCCCATTGTCCCTGAACCCCTGTGTCCCTCTCCCCCGTCATCCCTGACCCCCTGCCATCCCTGTCCCCCAGTGTCCCTGTCCCTCATCGTCCCTGTCCCCCATCGTCCCTGACCCCCGCTGTCCCTGTCCCCCCACCACCCCTGAACCCCAGTGTCCCTGTCCCCCAGTGTCCCTGTCCCCCTGCCATCCCTGTCCCCCTGTGTCCCCGTCCCCCCGCCGTCCCTGTCCCCCGGTGTCCCTGTCCCCCATCATCCCTGTCCCCCTGCCATCCCTGTCCCCCCACCATCCCTGTCCCCCCACTGTCCCTGTCCCCCAGTGTCCCTGTCCCCCATCATCCCTGTCCCCCCACTGTCCCTGTCCCCCCACTGTCCCTGCCCCCCATCATCCCTGTCCCCCCACAGTCCCTGTCCCCCCACCACCCCTGAACCCCAGTGTCCCTGTCCCCCATCATCCCTGTCCCCCATCATCCCTGTCCCCCTGCCATCCCTGTCCCCCTGCCGTCCCTGTCCCCCAGCGTCCCTGTCCCCCGCCGCCCCTGACCCCCCGTGTCCCCCCAGCTGTGGGTGCAGGAGCGCCGAGCCCTGGCGGTGTCCACGGACCACGGCAAGGACCTGCCCTCGGTCCAGCTGCTCATCAAGAAGAACCAGGTGGGTCAGGGGGGGGCCAGGGGCCACCTCTGTCCCCTGTAGGGGGGTCCCACCACACCAACAGCCACCTCTGTCCCCCATGGGGGGGTCCCACCACCCTGGTGGCCACCGCTGTCCCCCATGGTGGGGTCCCACCATCCTGGTGGCCACTGCTGTCCCCCCTCTTGGGGTCCCACCATCCTGGTGGCCACTGTTGTTCCCCTGGGGGGGTCCTACCACGCTGGCGGCCACCACTGTCCCCTGTGGAGGGATCCCACCACCCCAGGGGTCACCGATGTCCCCCATGTTGGGGTCCCACCATCTCAAGGGCCACCGCTGTCCCCCGCGGGGGGGTCCCACCATCCCAAGGGCCACCTCTGTCCCCTGTAGGGGGGTCCCACCATCCCAAGGGCCACCGCTGTCCCCCGTGGGAGGGTCCCACCACCCCGGGGGACCACGGCCGCTCACCCCACCTTCTCCGTCCCCCCGTTGCAGACGCTGCAGAAGGAGCTGCAGGGCCACGAGCGGCGGGTGGAAGAGCTGCTGGGGCGCGGCGGGGGGGCGGGGGGGCCGGCGGAGCGGGTGCGGGAGCTGCGGGAAGCCTGGCGGGAGCTGCGGCGGCAGACGGAGCTGCGGCACCGGCGCCTGGAGCTGGCCCAGGCCGCCCAGCAGTTCTACTGCGACGCCGCCGAGGCCGAAGCCTGGATGGGGGAGCAGGAGCTGCACATGATGGCGCAGGAGAAAGCCAAGGTCTGGTGTCCCACCCCCCCCCAAAAAAAAAAGCGTGTCACCCCCTGCCCAGCTGTTGTCACCCCCTCCCTGAGCCGCTGTCACCCCCCCGGCAGGACGAGCTGAGCGCCCAAGCCATGGTGAGCAAGCACTTGGTGCTGGAGCAGGCGCTGCGGGATTACGCCCACACCATCCAGCAGCTCTCGGCCCAGAGCCGCGACATGGTGGCCAGCGGCCACCCCGAGAGGTGGGTGAGGGCCGCGGGGGGACGCCGGCAGCGTCCCGCAGGGGACGGGTGTCCCCCCTGCCGCCTCCCGTCCCCGTGATCGGTGTCCCACAGGGATCGTGTCCCTCCCTGCCGCCTCCTGTCTCCGTCATCGTCATCCCATGGGGATTGTGCCCCTCCTGTCACCTCCTGTCCCCACGTCCATCACCCCACGAGGAGCGAGTCCCCCCCTGTCACCTCCTGTCCCCACGAGGAATGAGTCCCCCCCTCTCACCTCCTGTCCCCACGAGGAACGAGTCCCCCCATGTCCATCATCCCACAGGGATCACGTCCCCTTCTGCCACCTCCCAGCCCCATGGCCATTGTCCCACGAGGACCGTGTCTCCCCTGCCACCTCCTGTCCCCACGTCCGTTGTTCTACAAGGCTCCTCTGTCCCCCCTGTCACCTCCTGTCCCCACATCCATCACCCCATGAGGACCATGTGTCCCCCCTGCCACCTCCTGTCCCCATGATGATCGTCCCACAGGGATCGTGTCCCCTTCTGCCACCTCCCAGCCCCGCATCCATCATCCCACGAGGCCCCTCTGTCCCTCCCGCCACCTCCCAGCCCCACGGCCATTGTCCCACGAGGACCGTGTGTCCCCTGCCACCTCCTGTCCCCCTGATCACCGTCCCACAGGGATGGTGTCCCCATCCCCACCTCCCATCCCCACGTCCGTCGTCCCACCACCCCCTGCGTCCCCCCGCCACCTCCCACTGCCCCCCACACTGTCCCCCTTGCTGCGGCTGCCCGGCGGCAACCCGGCTGAGGGCGTGGGTGGCCGCAGCGAGCGGCTGCGGCTGCGGCAGGCCCAGGTGGACAAGCTGTACGCGGGGCTGAGGGAGCTGGCGGAGGAGCGGCGGGCGGCGCTGCAGGAGCACCAGCGGCTCTGCCAGCTCCGGCGCGACCTGGACGACCTGGAGCAGTGGGTCTCCGAGAGGGAGGTGGTGGCCGCGTCCCACGAGCTGGGGCAGGACTACGAGCACGTCACGGTACGGGGGGACACGGGAAGGGGACGGGGTGGCCCCTGGGTCCCTAAAATGCCATCCCGGACGTGTAGGGTGTCCCCTCTGTCCCTGAAGTGCCATCCCCGACACGTGAGGTGTCCTCTGTGTCCCTAAAGTGCCTTCCCTGACACAGCGAGTGTCCCCTGTGTCCCTAAAGTGCCTTCCCTGACACAGCGAGTGTCCCCTGTGTCCCTAAAGTGCCTTCCCTGACACAGCGAGTGTCCCCTGTGTCCCTAAAGTGCCATCCCTGACACAGCGAGTGTCCCCTGTGTCCCTAAAGTGCCATCCCCAACACGTGGGGTGTCCCCTCTGTCCCTAAAATGCCATCCCCAACACATGGGGTGTCCCCTGTGTCCCTAAAGTGCCATCCCCAACACGTGGGGTGTCCCTTCTATCCCTGAAGTGCCATCCCCGACACGTGAGGTGTCCCCTGTGTCCCTAAAGTGCCTTCCATGACACAGCGAGTGTCCCCTGTGTCCCTAAAATGCCATCCCTGGCACGTGGCGTGTCCCCTGTGTCCCTAAAGTGCCATCCCTGACGCGTGGGGTGTCCCCTCTGTCCCTAAAGTGCCATCCCTGATGTGTGGGGTGTCCCCTGTGTCCCTAAAATGCCATCCCTGACACGTGGGGTGTCCCCTGTGTCCCTAAAGTACCATCCCTGACACAGCGAGTGTCCCCTGTGTCCCTAAAGTGCCATCCCCAACACATGGGACGTCCATTGTGTCCCTAAAGTGCCATCCCCAACATGTGAGCTGTCCCCTGCATCCCTAAAATGCCATCCCGGACATGTAGGGTGTCCCCTGTGTCCCTAAAGTGCCATCCCTGACGCGTGGGGTGTCCCTTCTATCCCTGAAGTGCCATCCCCGACACATGAGGTGTCCTCTGTGTCCCTAAAGTGCCTTCCCTGACACAGCGAGTGTCCCCTGTGTCCCTAAAGTGCCATCCCTGACGCGTGGGGTGTCCCCTCTGTCCCTAAAGTGCCATCCCCGACACCTCTCTCCTCTCTCCCGGCAGATGCTGCGGGATAAATTCCGGGAGTTCTCACGGGACACCAGCAGCATCGGTCAGGAGCGCGTGGACGCCGTCAACGCCTTGGCGGACGCCCTGATCGCCGCCGGCCACTCGGAAAACGCCACGGTGGCCGAGTGGAAGGACGGCTTGAACGAGGCCTGGGCCGACCTGCTGGAGCTGATGGACACGCGGTCGCAGATGCTGGCGGCCTCCTACGAGCTGCACCGCTTCTTCCACGACGCCCGGGAGACGCTGGCGCAGGTGCAGCACAAGCAGCAGCAGCTGCCGGAGGAGGTGGGCCGGGACCTGAACACGGCGGAGGCCATGCAGCGCATGCACAGCGCCTACGAGCACGACATCCAGGCGCTCAGCGCCCAGGTGAGGCCCCGCGGGGAGGCGGCACGGGGACGCGGCAGGGCGTGGGGACGCGGCACAGTGCGGGGACACGGTGCGGGGACACAGCAGGGTGTGGGGTCATGGCTTGGGGACACGGCACGCTGCGGGGACATGGTACGGCACGGGGACACAGCAGGGTGTGGGGTCATGGCTTGGGGACACGGCACACTGCGGGGACATGGTATGGCACAGGGACACAGCAGGGTGTGGGGACACAGCACAGGGACACGGCACGCTGTGGGGACATGGTACAGCACAGGGACACAGCAGGGTGTGGGGTCATGGCTTGGGGACACGGCACGCTGCGGGGACATGGTACGGCACGGGGACACAGCAGGGTGTGGGGTCATGGCTTGGGGACACGGCACGCTGCGGGGACATGGTACGGCACAGGGACACAGCAGGGCGTGGGGTCATGGCGTGGGGACACGGCACGCTGTGGGGACATGGTACGGCACGGGGACACAGCAGGGTGTGGGGTCATGGCTTGGGGACACGGCACGCTGCGGGGACATGGTACGGCACGGGGACACAGCAGGGTGTGGGGACACAGCACAGGGACACGGCACGCTGTGGGGACATGGTACAGCACAGGGACACAGCAGGGTGTGGGGTCATGGCTTGGGGACACGGCACGCTGTGGGGACATGGTACGGCACGGGGACACAGCAGGGCGTGGGGACACAGCACAGGGACACGGCACGCTGTGGGGACATGGTACGGCACGGGGACACAGCAGGGTGTGGGGACACAGCACAGGGACACGGCACGCTGTGGGGACATGGTACGGCATGGGGACACAGCAGGGTGTGGGGACACAGCACAGGGACACGGCACGCTGCGGGGACATGGTACGGCACGGGGACACAGCAGGGTGTGGGGACATGGCTTGGGGACACAGCACGCTGCGGGGACATGGTACGGCACAGGGACACAGCAGGGTGTGGGGACACAGCACAGGGACACGGCACGCTGTGGGGACATGGTACGGCATGGGGACACAGCAGGGTGTGGGGACATGGCTTGGGGACACGGCACGCTGCGGGGACACGGTACGGCACAGGGACACAGCAGGGCGTGGGGACACAGCACAGGGACACGGCACACTGCGGGGACATGGTTCGGCACAGGGACACAGCAGGGTGTGGGGACGCGGCACGGGGACACGGCACGCTGTGGGGACACAGCACGGCACGGGGATTTGGCACAGAGTGGGGACGTGGCATGGCACAGGGACACGGCACAGTGCAGGCACATGGTACGGCACAGGGACACGGCAGGGCATAGGAACACGGCACAGTGTGGGGACACAGTATGGTGTGGGGACACAGTATAGCACGGGGACACAATATGGCAGAGGGACACAGGCACGGGGACACAGTACGGCACAGGGACACAGCAGGGTGTGGGGACATGGTGTGGCACAGGGACACAGCACGGCACAGGGACATGGCACGACACAGGGACACAGCCTGGTGTGGGGACATAGTATGGCACAGGGACATGGCACAGAGCGGGGACAAGGGGTGGCAGGGGGGCACGGCACGGTGCAGGGACATGGTGGCAGCGTGCCGTGAAATGGCACAACATGAAGCAGCACGGCACGGCGCGGCACGGCGCAGTACTGTATGCTGCAGCCAGGCACAGTGCGGCACAGCCCGGCACAGCCCGGTGCAGTCTGGCACCGCACAGCCCTGCATGGCACGGCACAGCCCGGCACAGCCCGGTGCAGTGCGGCACAGCCTGGCACGGTGCGGTACAGCCCGGTGCATCATGGCACAGCCCGGCACAGCCTGGTGCATTGTGGCACAGCCTGGCACAGCCTGGCACAGCCCAGTGCATCACAGCACAGCCTGGCACGGTGCGGTACAGCCTGGTGCATCATGGCACAGCACAGCCTGGTGCAGTGCGGCACAGCCTGGCACGGTGTGGTACAGCCCGGTGCATCATGGCACAGCCCGGCACAGCCTGGTGCAGTGCGGCACAGCCTGGTGCATCACGGCACGGCACAGCCTGGTGCAGTGCGGCACAGCCTGGCACGGTGTGGTACAGCCCGGTGCATCACGGCACAGCCCTGCATGGCACGGCACAGCCCGGCACAGCCCAGTGCATCACAGCACAGCCTGGCACGGTGCGGTACAGCCCGGTGCATCACGGCACGGCACAGCCCGGCACAGCCCAGTGCATCGCAGCACAGCCTGGCACGGTGCGGTACAGCCCGGTGCCTCACAGCACAGCCCGGCGCCTCACGGCACAGCCCGGCACAGTGTGGCACAGCCCGGTACAGCCATCGTGGCACAGCCTGGTGCATCGCGGCCCAGCCCGGTGCATGGCGGTACATCCCGGCACACCACGGCACATCCCAGCACACCACAGCACAATCCCGGCACACCCCGGCACGCCACGGCACATCCCGGCACACCGCGGCGGCACATCCCGTCCCGCGGCGGCACCTCCTCACCTGGATGTCCCCCGCAGGTGCGGCAAGTGCAGGAGGACGCGGGGCGGCTGGCGAAGGCCTACGCCGGGGAGAAGGCGGCCGACATCCGGCGGCACGAGCAGGCGGTGAGCCAGGCCTGGGCCGAGCTGCGCGGCAGCAGCCAGGGCCGGCGCCGGCTCCTCCTCGACACCGTGGACAAGTTCCGGTTCCTGCGGGCGGTGCGGGACCTGCTGCTCTGGATGGACGGCGTCCGCCTGCAGATCGAGGGGCAGGAGCGCCCGCGGTGAGGGGCCCCGGCCACTGCCACCTCCCGGCCCTGCGTCACCCTCCCGCGAGGACCGTGTGTCCCCCCGCCACCTCCCGTCCCCACGTCATCGTCCCCACGAGGATCAAGTCCCCCCGTCACCTCCTGTCCCCACATCCATCGTCCCACGAGGACCGTGTGCCCCCCTGCCACCTCCCGTCCCCATCTCCATCATCCCATGAGGTTCTTGTGTCCCCCCCGGTCACCTCCCGTCCCCACGTCATCGTCCCATGAAGACCAAGTCCCCCCTGTGACCCTCCATCCCCATGTCCATCATCCAATGAGGACCGTGTGTCCCCCTGCCACCTCCCGTCCCCACGTCATCGTCCCACAAGGCTCCTGTGTCCCCCTGTCACCTCCCATCCCCACATCCATCATTCCCTGGGGACCATGTGTCCCCTGTCACCTCCTGTCCCCACATCCATCGTCCCACGAGGACCACGTGTCCTCCTGCCACCTCCCATCCCATGTCCATCATCCCACAAGGACCAAGTCCCCCTTGTCACCTCCTGTCCCCATCTCCGTCATCCCATGAGGACCATGTGTCCTCCTGCCACCTCCCATCCCACGTCCACTGTCCCATGGGGACCAAGTCCCCCCCTGTCACCTCCTGTCCCCACATCCATTGTCCCACAAGGACCGTGTGTCCCCTGTCACCTCCCTTCCCCATGTCCATCATCCCATGAGGACCGTGTCCCCCCCTGCCACCTCCTGTCCCCACATCCATCGTCCCATGAGGCTCATGTGTCCCCCTGTCACCTCCTGTCCCCACATCCATTGTCCCACAAGGACCGTGTCCCCCCGCCGCCACCTCCCGTCCCCCCATCCGTCCCCCCGTCATGTCCCCGGACACCCACCACGGGGCGGGGAGGGGGGGTGGCCCCGCGGGGACGCTGACGGCGTGTCCCCGGCGCAGGGACGTGTCCTCGGCCGACCTGGTGATCAAGAACCACCAGAGCATCAAGGCGGAGGTGGAGGCCCGGGCCGACAGCTTCGACGCCTGCGTGGCCATGGGCACCGCGCTGCTCCACAAGGGCCACTACGCTGCCGACAAGGTGGGCTGGCCCCGTGGCCCCTTGTCCCATGTCCCCATGGCCCCGTGTCCCCATCCCCTCACCCCATCTCTACGTCCCTGTTCTCATCCCCACATCCCCAGCCCCTTGTCCCCATCTCTGTCCCCATTTCTGTCCCTGTCCCTGTATCCCTGTCCCCATCCCCGTGTCCCCAGCCCTGTGTCCCCGTCCCTTTATCCCTGTCCCTATATGCCTGTCGCTATCCCTGTGTCCCCATTCCTGTCCCCATCCCTGTGTCCCCATCCCCTCATCTCATCTCTATGTCCCTGTTCTCATGCCCATGTCCCCAGCCTTGTCCCCAGCCCTGTGCCCCCACCCCGTCCCCATTCCTGTCCCCATCCCCTCACCCCATCTCTGCGTCCCTGTTCTCATCCCCACGTCCCCAGCCCCGTGTCCCCGTCTCTGTCCCCATTTCTCTGTCCCCGTCCCTGTATCCCTGTCCCCATCCCCGTGTCCCCATCCCCATGTCCCCATCCCCATGTCCCCAACCCTGTCCTCATACTGTCCCCATCCCCATGTCCCAGCCTTGTCCCCATCCCTCTCCCCATTCCCATCTCCCCGTCCCCACGTCCCCAGGCCCATGTCCCCAGCCCCGCGTCCCCAGCCTTGTCCCCATCCCCATGTCCCCATCCCTGTGCCCATCCCCCTGTCCCCACGTCCCCATCCCCATGTCTCCCCCCGGCCCCCGGATGCCGCGCACTCACCCCCACCGCTCCCAGATCTCGGAGAAGCTCTCCCAGCTGCAGGAACGTCGCCGGGACATCGGGGACCGCTGGAAGGAGAAGATGGACTGGCTGCAGATCGGTGAGCGAAGTGGGGGGGGGTGGGTCAGGGGGGATTCGGGGGTCCGCCCGGACGCCTGGGTCCCCATTGTGTCCCCGTTGGGTCCCCATTGTCCCGTCCCCCCCCCGGCAGTGCTGGAGGTGCTGATGTTCGGGCGGGACGCCAGCATGGCGGAGGCCTGGCTCTCCAGCCAGGAGCCGCTGGTGCGCTCGGCGGAGCTGGGCAGCAGCGTGGCCGAGGTGGAGAATCTCATCAAGCGCCACCAGGGCTTCCAGAAGGCGGCCGCCGCCTGGGAGGAGCGATTCGCCGCCCTGGAGAGGCTCACCACGGTGAGGGGGGGGGGGGGCGCACGCCGCCCGCTGAGGCCTGGCACGCTCGGTGCATGGATTGGCCCCCCCTGTGTCCCGCTGCTGAGCCCCGGCGCACTCAGTGCACGTGTGACCCCCCCGATGCCGAGCCCTGTCGCACTCAGTGCACGTGTGACACCACCCCACCCCCCCCGTGCTGAGCCCCAGGCGCACTCAGTTCACTTGTGACCCACCCTGTGCCCCCCCCGCCCCCAGCTGGAGGAGAAGGAGCGGCGCCGGCGGGAGGAGGAGGAGGTGAGGAAGAGGCGTCCCCCCACGCCCCCCCCCACCGCCCAGGCCCAGCCCGGGGGAGGCCCCCCCACGCCGCTGCCCCCCGAGAGCCAGAATGGCAGCGGGAGGGGGGGGGAGACGCAGAGGTGAGGGGGGGGCACAGGTCGGGGAGCGGAGGGGAGGGGACATGGGGGTCTGGTGGTGACATTCAGGTCTGGGGGGGGCTTGGGAGGGTCTGGGGGGGAGGACGGGGGGGTACATTCCAGTCTGGGGGGGTCTGGGGACACACAGGGGGGGACATAGAGGTCTGGGGGGGCCGGGGGGTGGGACACGAGGGGGACATTCCAGTTGGGGGGGGTCTGGGGGGACACGGGGTGGGACATGGAGGTCTGGGAGGGTTTGAGGGGGGGGCACAGGGGTGGACACGAGGGGGACATTCCAGTCGGGGGGGGTCTGGGGGGACACGGGGGGGCACCTGGGGGACATTGGGGACGGGGGGTAAAGCGGGGAGGGGCCATGGGGGACGCAGCGGGGGGGACGACAGTGGGAATTTGGGCGGTGGCACAGGGGACATGGGGGGAAAGAGGGGACGCGGCGGGGGGGGATGACAAGGGGGGCACCCGGGGGACACACACACAGGTGTGTGACCTTGTCCCCCCCCCCAGGGCCCCCCCCCTGCAGAGCCGCCCCCCCGAGCCCCCGGCCATCAACGGCATCGGCCCCGACAGCGCCAACGCCCAGGTGACACCTCCGACCCCCCCAAATTTGGGGACCCCCCGCCCCGGGCAAGGGGACGGGGCGGGGGGGATGGTGACACCCCCTCCCCACCTCTGTGTCCGTCCCCCCCCCAAAACCCCTGTGTCCCCCCCCAACAGGTGCCGGCGGGGCTGAGCAATGGGGCACAGCGCAGCCCAGGGGGGTCCCCGCGGGGGGGGCCGGGAGGAGGAGGAGGAGGAGGAGGGGGGGGGCCGCCCCCTGACCCCGCCCACGCGGCCACGCTGCCCCCCCCCCGCGGCCCCCCCGCCCCCCCCGAAAGCCTGGAGGGGGGGCTGTGCCGCAAGCACGAGATGGAGGCCCAGGGCAAGAAGGCCCCCAACAGGTGAGGACACGCCCCCACGGCCACACCCATCGGCCACACCCACACAGGCCACACACCCCCTTGGACACACTCATATAGGCCCCGCCTCCCGGGACACACCCATAAAGGCCACACCCCCATGGGACACCGCCCTGACCCCGCCCGCAGGGACACACCCGCACAGGCCACGCCTCCTTGGACACACCCACACAGGCCACACCCCCGAGACACACCCATAAAGGCCACACCCCAGCCACACCCACATAGGCCGTGCCCCATCGGACACACCCAGACCACGCCCCCTTGGGCACACCTATAAGGGCCACGTCCCCCACGGGATACTGCCCTCGCCCCGCCCACAGGGACACGCCCACACAGGCCACGCCCCCGACCACGCCCCACCCCAACGGCCACGCCCCCTTCCTTCAGGCCCCGCCCTTAAATGGGCACCGCCCCCACTCCATGTGGGTCCCCCCCCGGAGCCGTGTGTCCCCTCCCCACACTGTGTCCCCCCCCCCGGAGCCATGTCCCCCCCCAAGCTGTGTGTCGTCCCCCCCCCCCCCGTACAAAGCCGTGTTGTGCCCCCCCCGGCACCTCATCCCCCCCCCACTGCCTTGGCCCCCCCCACGAAGCCGCGTCCCCCCCCTGCAGAGCCATGTGTGTCCCCCCTGGAGCTGTGCCCCTCCCAGATCCATGTACCCCCCCCACCTTGGTACCGTGTCCCCCCCCCGGAGCCGTGTCCCCTCATATGGAGCTGTGCCCCCCCCCAGATCCATGTACCCCCCCCGGGAGCCGTTTTCCCCCCCCTACAGAGCCACGTCCCCACCTCACCCCGTGTCCCCCCTCCCCCAGGTCGTGGCAGAGTGTGTACGTGGTGCTGCGGGGGGGCAGCCTCAGCTTCTACAAGGACGCCAAGAGCGCGGGGGCAGGGGCCCCCCCCTACCATGGGGAGCCCCCCGCCCCCCTGCGCGGGGCCCGCTGCCACCCCGCCCTGCACTACAAGAAGCGCAAACACGTCTTCAAGCTGGGGTAGGGGCGGGGGGGGCGCGGGGAGGGGACATACATGGGGGACAGGGGGGGCATGGGGGAGGACATACATGGGGGACACACGGGGGGGTCGGGGGGGACATGGGGGGGAGACACTGGGGGGCACGGGTGGGGATATGGGGGGCACATGGGCAGGGGACATGATGGGCACGGGGGGGCACACACAGGGGGGTTGTGGGGAACATGGGGGGGACATGGGGGAGACACTTGGGGGACACCGGTGGGTCATGGGGGGGGACAGGGACATGGAGGACACACGGAGTACATGGGGGGGACACATGAGGGACATGGGGGGACACGGGGGGTGAGACGGGGGGGACACGGGTCTGAGCCGTGTCCCCGTCCCCAGGCTGAGTGACGGGAAGGAGTATCTGTTCCAGGCCAAGGACGAGGTGAGACACCGGGGGGGGGGCACCCGCCCGCGGGAACACGCACCCGCCCGCGGGAACACGCACCCACACGCGTGTGCGGCCGTGTAAACCCCAACGCACGTGCGGCCCCACTGGGGCCCAGGTGGCCACGGGAACACGCCCCTCCCCCCCCCGCCCATTCATGCCCATTCACGCCCCCTCACCCACACCCATTCACACCCACTCCAGATGCTCCCACACCCCCCCCCGCCCATTCATGCCCTCTCACTCCCCCTCCCACTCCTTCACGCTCTCCCCGTGCCCACTCACACCCATTCCAGACTCTCCCACGCCCATTCATGCCCTCCCACGCCCATTCACGCCCTCTCACACCCATTCACGCACACTCCAGAGGCTCCCACGCCCATTCATGCCCTCTCACTTCCATTCACACCCATTCACACACACCCCCATGCCCCCCCATGCCCACTCACACCCACTCCACTCTCCCACGCCCCCCCACGCCCATTCATGCCCTCTCACACCCACTCCCACCCACTCCAGACACTCCCACACACCCCCCACGCCCATTCATGCCCTCTCACACCCACTCCAGACCCCCCCACGCCCATTCATGCCCTCTCACACCCACTCCAGCGTCCCCATGCCCCCCCGGCCCATTCCAGACCCCCACTTACACCAACTCCAGCCCCGCCTCGTCCACTCCAGACCCTCTTACGCCCCCCCCACCCCCTCCCACTCCCTCTTACGCCACCCCCCGCCCCCCACCCCCCGCTGACCGCCCCCCCCCCCGCTCCGGCAGGCGGAGATGAGCACTTGGCTGCGGGTGATTCAGGCGGCGGCCACCCCGGTGCCGGCGGGGCCGCGGGAGGGCGCGGGAGGGGTCCCGGGAGGTGGGGGGGGCAAGGGCATGACCCGGGCCATGAGCATGCCCCCCGTGCCCCCCCCCGCCGAGGGGGCCCCCGGCTCCCGCCCCCGCGAAGGGAAGGAGAAGGAGCGGGAGAAACGCTTCAGCTTCTTCAAGAAGAACAAGTAGAGACGGGGGGGCCCCCAGAAACGGGGGGGCCCCCCAAAATCGGTGGGGGTCGCCATAAACGCGGAGGGGTCCCTCAAAAACGGGGGAGGTCCTCCAGAAACGGGGGGGGCCCCCATAACGGGTGGGGGTCCCCATGAACTGGGTGGGTCCCCCAGAAACGGGGTGGGGGGGCCAGAAACGGGGGGTTCCCCACAAACGGGAGGGGTCCCCACAAAAGGGGGTGCCCTGAGAAAGGGGGGGGTGTCCGAGGAATTGGGGGGGTCCGGCGGAGCTGATGGAGGGACGCGGCGGGGGCAGCACGGGGGGGGGCAGTGGGGGGCCCGGACCCCCCCACGCCGTCGTGCCTTCCCGCCCCGGGGTCCCCGTGTCCCCCCGCGTCCCGGTGATGTCCCCGCGCAGCCCCAATAAAGAGTGTAGAGAGCGGCGGGTCCCAGTGTGCTGGGGGGGTCGGGGGGAATGGGAGGAACTGGGATGGGTTGGAGATGGGGATGGGATAGGACGGAGATGGGGATGGGAATGGGATGAGGATGGGATGGGAATGAGGATGAGGATGAGGATAGGATGGAATGGGATGGGGAGGGGATAAGGATGGGATAGGGATGGGGATAGGATGGGAGGGGTATGGGATGGGGATGAGGATGGGATGGGGATAGGGATGGGAGGGGTATGGGATGGAACGGAATGGGGATGGGATGGGAATGAAGGTAGGGATGGGGATGGGGTGGGGATGGGGATGGGATTAGAAGGAATGGGGATGGGGATGGGATGGGATGTGGATAGGATGGAATGGGATGGGGAGGGGATAAGGATGGGATAGGGATGGGGATAGGATGGGAGGGGTATGGGATGGGGATGAGGATGGGATGGGGATAAGGATGGGGAGGGGATAAGGATGGGATAGGGATGGGGATAGGATGGGAGGGGTATGGGATGGGGATGAGGATGGGATGGGGATAAGGATGGGGAGGGGATAAGGATGGGATAGGGATGGGGATAGGATGGGAGGGGTATGGGATGGGGATGAGGATGGGATGGGGATAAGGATGGGAGGGGTATGGGATGGGAATGAGGATGGGATGGGGATAGGGATGGGAGGGGTATGGGATGGGAATGAGGATGGGATGGGGATGGGGTGGGAATGGGGATGGGATTAGAAGGAATGGGGACGGGGATGGGATGTGGATCGGATGGAATGGGATGGGACAGGGATGGGATGAGGGTGGGATGGGGATGGGATGGGGATGGGGCCGGCAACAGGTCGGTTCGGGTGCCCTGTATCACCCCAGTGCTCCCAGTACGGCCCACCAGTTCCCTGCGAGCCCCCCGCCCGCCCCGAGCAAAACCCTCAATGGACGCGCCGGCCCCGCCCCTCCCCACGGAGCTCTCAATGGACCGTCCCGCCTTTCCCCGCTCGCCCCGCCCACTCCCCTTCTGTCATTGGCTGCTCCGCCTCCGTGGGGGCGTTCCCTCCCTTTCTGCCGGCGGCGGCGATGGCGGGGGGACGGCTTTGACGGACAGCGCCACCGGCCAATCGGAAGGCGGGAGAGGGGGAAGGGGTTGACGGACAGCGCCGCTGCCCAATGGGAAGGCGGGAGGCGGGGGGTCCGGGCCGGTGAAGCGCGGTCGCCATTTTGTGAGGACCGCGCGGCCGACGGGGCGCAGGTGAGGGGGGGGGGCGCAAAATCGATGGGGGGAATCGATACGGGGGGGGGGGGGGGATCGATGGGGAGAAGGGGGGTTAAATGGGGAGGGGGGGCAGGTATGGAGGGCTGGGGGGGGGCATAGGCCCAGGCCTGGCCCCGCTGAGGCCGCGGGGGGGGTGGGGGGGGGGCAGGAAATAGCCGGAGGAGGAAATGGGGGGGGGGGGACAGGATTTTTGGGGTGTTTTGGGAGGTTTCGTCGGGTTGTGGGGTGTTTGGGGACACGGCCCTGCCGGGGGGGTCGGGGGAGGACACACAGGCCGGGGGGGGGCGGGATTTGGGGCCAGCTGGGGGGGCAGGCAGGGTTTTGGGGTGTTTTGGGGGGATTTGGGGTCTTTAGGGACACGGCCCTGGGGGACGACGACAGAGTTTTGGGGGATTTGGGGGAGATTTGGGGTGTTTTGGGGGCACAGCTCTGCTGGGGGGGGGGCAGGCAGGGTTTTGGGGTGGTTTGTGCGGATTTGGCGTCTTTAGGGGCACGGCCCGGGGGGGGCAGAGATTTGGGGTGTTTTGGATCTTTAGAGGCACAGCCCGGGCGGGGGGGGCGCAGGGTTTTGGGGTGTTTCGGGGGGATTTGGGGTCTTTAAGGGCATAAGCCGGGGGGGGGGCGAACGACACAGATTTGGGGTGTTTTGGGGGGATTTGGGGTGTTTTTTGGGGGGGCACAGCTCTGCTGGGGGGGACAGGCAGGGTTTTGGGGTGTTTCATGGGGATTTGGGGTCTTTAGGGGCACGGCCCTGGGGGGGGGACGACAGAGGTTTGGGGTCATTTAGGGCATTTTGGGGCACAGCCCGGGGGGACGCACACAGATTTGGGGTGTTTTGGGGGGGTTGGGGGCACAGCTCTGCTGGGGGGGGCAGGCAGGGTTTTGGGGTGTTTCATGGGGATTTGGGATCTTTAGGGGCACGGCCCTGGGGGGGGGATGACAGAGGTTTGGGGTGATTTGGGGTATTTTAGGGGACAACCCGGGGTGGGGGGGGACAGATTTGGGGGGTTTGGGGGGGGGCAGGCAGAGTTTTGGGGCATTTCGTGGGGATTTTGAGGTGTTTAGAGGCCCGGCCCTGGGAGGGACAGAGAGTTTTGGGGCATTTCATGGGGATTTGGGGTGTTTAGGGGCCCAGCCCTGGGGGGGGGGGGGGGGGCAGAGTTTTGGGGGGGGATTTGGGGTTGTGGGTCTGGAGTCTGGGGGGGGGGTGAAGGGTCTCTGGCTCCCTTTGAGCAGACCCAGGGCCCAGGGTTGGGGGGGGGGTGTCTCCCCGATGGGAGACGTCCCAGCTATGGGGTGCCCCTGGGGGGCCAGGTGACCCCCCCCCCCCAGCTCAACCCCGCTGTTGCCCCCCGGAGGGAGGGTGGGTGGGTGGGAGGGGGGCGGCTTCTCGCGGCCTTTACCGGGCAGGGGACGCGGCTGCGGGTCCTCCTCGCCGGGAAGCCAACGGGGGACGTATTGGGGGGGGGGTCTCTTGGCTGAAACGCTGTGTCGTCCCGTCCCCCCGCCCCGTCCTCGTCGCAGGCTGGGCGAGATGGTGAAGCTGTTCATCGGGAACCTGCCGCGGGAGGCGACGGAGCAGGAGATCCGGTCCCTCTTCGAGCAGTACGGGAAGGTGCTGGAGTGCGACATCATCAAGAACTACGGCTTCGTGCACATCGAGGACAAGACGGCGGCCGAGGACGCCATCCGCAACCTGCACCACCACAAGCTGCACGGCGTCTGCATCAACGTGGAGGCCAGCAAGAACAAGAGCAAGGCTTCCACCAAGCTCCACGTGGGCAACATCAGCCCGGCTTGCACCAACCTGGAGCTGCGGGCCAAATTCGAGGAGTACGGGCCCGTCATCGAATGCGACATCGTGAAGGATTACGCCTTCGTTCACATGGAGAGGGCGGAGGACGCGGTGGAGGCCATCCGCGGGCTGGACAACACCGAGTTTCAAGGTGATCCGCGCCGGGAAGGCCGGGGCTGGGGGCGGATGACTGGATTGGGGTCGGGGGGTTTTCCCGATATTCCAATTAGATCTTTTCCGGTCCTTTCCAGCTTGGGTTGCGCAGGTTGGGGGATCTTCAGCGAGGCCGGCGGCGTCCTGACGGTGACGGCCCCGGCACCGCGCTCGCCTCTGCGGCACCACCTGGCTCCCCCCGCGCTGGAATTCAGTTCAAAAAGGGGTTTTGTGCTGGGTTTTTTACCATTCCAGTTCAAGCAGTGCCGCTGCCGTTGGGTTTTGTACCATTCCAGCCCAACCGGTGCTGTTCTGGTTGGGTTTTTTTACCATTCCAGTTCAACTGGTGCCACTTTGGCTGGTTTTTTTTACTGTTCCAACCCAACCAGTGCCATTGTGGTTGGGTTTTCTACCATTCCAGCTCAACTGGTGTCATTTTAGTTGACTTTTTTCCCATTCCAGCTCAACCAGTGCCCTTGGGGTTGTTTTTTTTTACCATTCCAGCCCAACCGGTGCCATTTTGGTTGGGTTTTTACCATTCCAGCCCAACTGGTGTCATTTTAGTTGCGTTTTTTACCATTCCAGCCCAACCGGTGCCATTTTGGTTGGGTTTTTTACCATTCCAGCCCAACCGGTGCCATTTTGGTTGGGTTTTTTACCATTCCAGCCCAACCGGTGCCATTTTGGTTGGGTTTTTTACCATTCCAGCCCAACCGGTGCCATTTTGGTTGGGTTTTTTACCATTCCAGCCCAACCGGTGCCGTGCCGGTGTGGCCGCTTTCCGGTGAGCCCGTTTTGCCGGTTCCCGGCACAAGGGCAGAGAGAGAGGGGGCATTTTGGGGCTGGGGGAGGACGGGACTGATCCATCTCTGACTTAACCCAGCAACGGCCGCCCCCGCAGGAGGATCCCGACGGCGAAGTCCCAACTCTTGTGCCGAAAGCCGCTGCCGGGCTGCCGCCGGCGCGGCGTGAAGCCAGGCTGCCTCCTGCCTGGTAAGAGGGTGAGCGGAGGCGCCCGATCCCGCGCCGGCTGTGTCCCTGCTGCCGGCGGCACGCGGCGTTGCTCGCTCGGGCTCTCTCGACGTGCCGCTTTCCCGGACGAGAACGCGGCGCGGGCGCTTTTCCCTCTCATCGCCGCGGATTCCAGCTCGCGGCCGAGCCTCGGCATTTTCCCCCTCTCGCCCCATCCGGAATCGGTGCCGGATCATCCGGTGCTTCACCCCAAAGCCCTTCCCGGTTTCCCGCTGGGGTTTCGGCAAACCCCACCGCCCCCATTCCCGGCGTTTCCCCCAAAACTCTTCCTCCAAGCGGGACGGCGCATCCGGAGCTGCGCTTGGCTTGCCGCGGGCGGTTAATCCGGCGTCGCATCCCTCTCTGCCGCCACCGCTGCGGCAGCAGTGTTTTCCGGCGGGAAGCTTGCCGTTGAGAACCGGGGCCAGCGGTGTCGCCAGCCGCTGGCCGGGGCTACCGGTCGCCGGTGTAGGTGCCGGTGGCCTGGGCTGCCGGCGTCCAGGCCGGCACAGGTAGCGCTGGGCGTTGCCGGCGGCACCGTCCTGGTAAGTCGGGTGGCCGCCGGCCGGGGTCCCGGCGCCGTCGGAGGCCGCGCGGCCGCGGGGAGGGGGTCCTAGCCGGTCCCGGCGGTGGTGGCCACGCCGTGGGCGCGGCGGCGTCACTGACGGGCTCCCTCTCGCGTCTCTCTTCCTCAAGGCAAGCGGATGCGCGTGCAGTTGTCCACCAGCCGGCTGCGGACGGCGCCCGGGATGGGAGACAAGAGCGGCTGCTACCGCTGCGGGAAGGAAGGGCACTGGTCTAAAGAGTGCCCGGTAGATCGCCCGGGGCAAGTGGCGGACTTTGCCGAGGCCTATAACGAGCAGTACGGAGCCGTGCGCACCCCCTACACCGCGGGCTATGGGGAGACGGTCTATTACGATGAGGCCTACGGCGGGATGGCCGACTACTACAAGCGCTACCGCGTCCGCTCCTACGCCACGGCCTCCGCGTACGACGCCTACGCGGAGCAGACCATGGCCCAGTACTCCCAGTACGCCCAGTACTCCCAGGTCCAGTCCTCGGCCATGGCCGCCACCACAGCCATGGCCAGTCGCATCCCCACCACCTTAGACGCGTACGATAGAGCTCTGCTGCCGACCCCCGGCGCGGCGGCCGCCGTCGCCGCTGCCGCCACCGCCGCCGCGGCGGCCGCCTCCTCCACCTATTACACCCGGGATAGAAGCCCCCTGCGCCGCACGGCCGCCGCGGCCACCACCGTCGGAGAGGCCTACACGTACGAGCGGGGGCAACTGTCGCCGGTCTCCTCGGTGGCCCGGGCGTCCCTCTACGACATGCAGCGGTTCGGGCGGGACCCGTACGCGGACCGGGCGCGGTACTCGGCATTTTGAGCCGGAGGTGAGCGTTGGCAGCAGATCCGGCGTTGCCGGCAGGATCCGTGTTGGTGGGAGGGGTTTCTTTTCCCAAGCCCCTGGTTGTGCCGCGCTGGCGTCTCGCCGGGAGGAAGGGTCGCGGTGAAGCCGCCGGCGTTAAAGCCCGGGTGCTGGCACGGCGAGGACGTGCCGCGGCGATTGGTGCTGGTGGTTTGCTCTCCTTCGGGCTGAGCTTTTAATTACCGCTGCTTTTAATTACCGCAGCCGGGGCCGAGCCCTTGTGCCGTCGTCCACCACCGTCCCGATCCGTGCCGGTGGGTCGTTCTCCTTTGGGGGGAGCATTTAATTACCGCTGCTTTTAATTACTACAGCCAGGGCCAAGCCCTTGTGCCATCCCGGCACTGGCACGGTCGGTGTGGGTGCCAGCGGGTCACTCTCCTTCAGGGTGAGCTCTTAATTAACGCTGCTTTTAATTACCACGGCTGGTGCTGTCCCGGCACCATCGCAGTTGGTGCTGGTGGGTCGCTCTCCTTTGGGACGAGCAATTAATTACCGCTGCTTTTAATTACCATGGTTGGTGCTGTCCGGGCATGCACGATCGGTGCTGGTGCCAGCGGGTCGCTCTCCTTCAGGGTGAGCTCTTAATTACCGCTGCTTTTAATTACCACGGCTGGTGCTGTCCCGGCACCATCGCAGTCAGTGCTGGCGAGTCGATCTCCTTTGGGGCGAGCAATTAATTACCGCTGCTTTTAATTACCGCAGCCAGCACCGAGCCCTCGTGTCGTCCTGGCACTGTGGCACTGGATGCTGGTGCCGGTGGGTCGCTCTCCTTCGGGGCAGGCTTTTAATTACCGCTGCTTTTAATTACCGCAGCCATCCCATCACCGCAGAGCCCCGTGTGCCGCGGCTGCCGGGAGTACCTCCCGTTCGGGGGTGGCTCTGCCTGGTAAAAGCCGCCACCGGCCCCGGCACGGGGTGGCCACAGAGCCCCCCGCCGTGGCCACCACCTCAGGATTCTGGTTGCCATGGGCTCCTGCGGGCGCCGGGGCTGGGCCCGGTTCCCCAGCCCGGTGCTGGTTGTGCCGGCGGCGACGGCGGGACGTTTCGCTTTTGCGCCAAACTCTTGCTTTTCTCTTTTCAGGTAAGATATTTGCGGCTGGACGTCGGGTTCCCGTCGCTCACCGAATTCGGCGCCGCGCGGCACGGGCTGCGCTCCGCTAACGAGCCGGTTCCTAACGGACGCTCGGCTTCTCCCCAGCCCGGGCTCAAAATCCCCTCCTCCCCTCCCCCCCGCTCCCAAATCCCCATCCTTCAGCTTTTTGTTCTCAGAATGGCAGGATTTGGCTTTTTCAGGTAGTTTTGGGGCCCCCATCGTCCCCCCCTAGCTGGTCTAGGCTCAGGTCGTGAGCGAACGTAGCCGTAGCCGTACCCGTAGCCGCAGCGCCAGCTTCGCTTTGCTTTCCCAGCGCCGATCCTTTTATTTCGTATTATTTTTGAGGTTTGGTGTTGTTTTTTTTAGAGAGGGTGAGTAATTCACTCGTAGCTTTTTTTTTAACCCCAAACCAGGTCGCTGACTCCAGGCCCGGCGCGTTTAGTGCGTGACCCCCTCCCCTTCTCCCCCCAGTCCCACTTTTCCGGTAAAATAAACTCAAAATTTTTAACAAATCCCGCTGGCTCCGGCACCGCTTATTTCTCTGGACTTAATTATCCTTAAAATAATTAATTTTTCCACTCCCTCGACTCCAAAACTCCTGGACTCACCGGTGCCGCCGCTGCCCTGTCACTGCCCTGCCTGCTGCCGCGCCGCCGGCCGGATCCGCGCTGCAAACGAAGGGGCACGTGAGCGTGGGGGGGTGGCAGTGCCCCCAAAAAGGGCCCTTTTCACCCCAAAAGTGGCCCCCTGCACCCCCCAAAAGGGCCATGGCTAACGAGGGAAGCCAGGTGTTAACTGCCCCCCACCTTCCCTGGGGTTCTTCCTCAGGGGCGGCCCCTTTGAAACCCTCTGCTAATTAACCTGCCCAGGGCTGGCTCATTAGTCCCCAAACTGGCTCGTTAGTCCCCAAAGGGCCTGCGCTGCTCCCCTCCTGCCTCTCGGTGCTCCTTAATTAACACCATTAGGCCCCAGGACCGTGCCTTGGTCGCCATCCGGGCCCCGATCTGGCAGCCGGAGCCTCCAGCTCCTCGTCAACGGGCGACTCCGCCTCCGCTAATTGCCTCCAGCTCATCAGGCTGCTAATTGCCTCCGTGCGGGTCACCGCGGGCTCCTCCGTCACCGGGGTGGGCTCAGGGACGGTCCCAGCCCCCCGAGGGTGCGCGTCCCCCGGCGCCTGCCCTGGAAAACGAGGGGGGAGAAACATTAGACCTTCAGCCCGGCTAATTAGCGTGGCGGTTAATGAGGCGGCGTTAATCAGTTACGTTGCGGGAGAGACGACGGGACAGGAAGCGCTTTGGGCAACTTTAATGGCGTCCGGTTCTGCAAACACCAATCACACACGTGGTTTCTCCTCTCAAAATTGGCTTTTTTCACCCCAAAACAAAGCCACCCTGATCTCACACACACACACACACGGTTTCTCCTCTCAAAATTGTTTTTTTTCCACCCCAAAATGAAGTCGCGGCTTCGGTGGTGCCGGGCTGGCAAAGAACCAGACGGGAGACGGTTGGGAAACGGTGAAGAGCCCAGCATTTATTTACAGTCGTACAAAACCTCGCTGCTCCCTGACGCCGGAAAACGGGGGGAAACCAACCCAAAACGGGGAAAAAAACAACCCCAAAAACGTTGGTAGAAAAAAGAGCGCAGGCTCGGCTCGGGTTGTACCGAGCACCGGCAATGCTGGCGGCCGCAAGAGAGACGGTGCCACGACGCTACGGCGACAGGGGCCGGTGAACCGCGCGCCCATCACTCGTTTCCCCCCCTCCCCGTAACCGCGGCTCCTTCTAAAAACTCCAAAAAAAAGAAAGAATAAAAGAAAAAGCAGCTAAAAAAATAACCGTCGGCGACGGCTGGAGGATTCACCGCGCCGGGCGCGGTGGTGGGCGACGCAAGTGGTCAAACCGTCCCGTCCCCCCTCCCCCAGCCCTGGTGGTGGCCGGCTCAGAGGCGGCGCTGGTAGCCCGAGTGGACGCGGGCGGCTGGCAGGTAGTCGCCGTAGCCCCCCGAGTACCGGCCGTAATCGGCGTGGGCTTCTGGCAGGCGACGGTAATCCATCGGGGACTTTGTCGGCGAGCGACGGTACGCAAGCGGCGAGTCTGTTAAGCGGCGGTAATCAGAGAGGTCGGAGAGACGGCGCTCGGAGCCGTACCTGGGCGAGAGAAGAGACAGGAGGTGAATCTGCCGCTGGGCAACCACCAAATCCGCCGCCGGCGGCCACCGCGTCCCGCCGGGGGATGCACCACGGCACCGTGACGCCGCCGGACTTGGCAGGATGGGGAATCGCAGCTCGGCACCCGCCCCAAAGCCTCCATCCCTCCCGGTTGGTGAGCAGTGCCGGCACGTGGCATCCGGCCGGCGTTACCGCGCCAAGACTGAGCCCTGAGTCTGGCGTTACCGAGCCAAGACCAACCCCCAAGTCCAGCATTACTGAACCAAGACTGAACCCCGAGCCCGGTGTTACCAAGCCGAGACTAAGCCCTAAGTCCGGTGTTACCGAGCCGTGCCGGAATCGGAACTAAGCCCCAAGTCCGGTGTTACCAAGCCAAGACTGAGCTCCAGGTCTGGTGTTACTGAGCCCCGAGTGCGGCATTACCGAGCTGTGCCAGGGCCGAGATTAAGCCCCAAGTCTGGCGTTACCGAGCCCAGACCAAGCCCTAAGTCTGGCGTTACTGAGCCCAGACTGATCCCCGAGTCCGGCACTGCCAAGCCGAGACCGAGACGAAACTAAGCCCCGAATCCGGCATTTCTGAGCCAAGACCAAGCCCCGAGTCCGGCATTGCCGAGCTGTGCCGGAGCCAAAACTAAGTCCCGAATCCAGCAAAACCAAGCCCCGAGTCCGGCATCACCGAGCCGAGACCAAGCCCTGAGTCCGGAGTTACCGAGCCGCGCCGGAGCCAAAACAAAGCCCCGGCGGCCACCGGCGCGGCGCGGAGTGAGTCGCATGTCCGTCTGTCCGTCCCGGCGCCGTACCTTTTTGCCAAAGCAGATGATTTTTTGTACGGGTCGTCGTAGGCGGCGCTGCGTGGCGGCGAGAGGCGGGTGCGCTCATACGGCGGTGCGACGGCAGCGGCGGCAGCCTGCGACAGGCCCAGGTAGGAAGCCGCCTGTTGGCCCAGTTGGCTTGGCCCGTCGTAGCCGCTGGCCGGTTGGGCTCGGTAAGCGGCCGCCAGCGACGCGGTGGAGGCCTGTTGCGCTGGGTAGGATGCCGCCATCGAGCCGGAGGCCTGGGCCCGGTAAGCAGCGGTCAGCGGGGCGGAGGCCTGCGCCTTGTAGGAGGCCGCGGCGGCTGCCTGGTTGCCATAGGAGGCGGCTAGCGAAGAAGCCGCCTGGGCACCGTAGGTAGCCGAGAGGGCGGCGGCGGACTGGCTACCGTAGGAAGCGGGCAAGTTGGCGGCGGGCTGGGCGCCGTAGGAAGCAGAATGGCCGGCGGCGGCAGGCTGGGCGCCGTAGGTGGCAGAGAGAGCAGCCGCCGGTTGGGCACCGTAGGTGGCTGAGTGGCCGGCTACGGGCTGGTAGGCGGCGGTGTGACCGGCCACCACCTGGGCACTGTAGGTGGTGGCGTGAACGGCCACGGCTTGGGCGCCGTAGGAAGCGGAGAGCGCGGCACCGGGCTGGGCGCCGTAGGAGGCGGCAGCGTGGCCATCTACGGGCTGGGCGCCGTAGCCGGTGGCCTGGGCACCGTAAGCCACATGCGTGGCCACCGTTTGGGCGCTGTAGGAGGCGGCGGGGCCAGTGGCGGCCTGGGCGCCGTAAGCGGCGGCGGCCTGGGCGCCGTAGGAGGCGGAATAGCCAGAGGCGGCCTGCGCCCCATAGGAAGAGGCCAGCGCGGCGGACTGGACGCCGTAGCCGGAAAGCTGGGAAGCGGCCGGCTGGGCGCCGTAGGATGCGGCGTTTTGGGTGCCGTAGGCGCTGAGGGAGTTGGCGGCGGGCTGGGCGCCGGCGGCCCCGAGGGAAACGGAGGGCTGGGAGCGGTAGGTGGCCCCCAGCGAGGCAGAGGGCTGGGCACGGTATGAGGCGGCCTGGCCAGTGGTGGGCTGCGGGCGATAGGCAACGCCGAGGGAGGCAGAGGGCTGGGCACGGTAGCTGGCCCCCAGCGAGGCGGAGGGCTGGGCACGGTACGCCGCCGGCTGCGCCGTCATGGGGAGCGTCACCGCTGCATAGCCGGCGCGGCTCGGGGAACGCCGGAGGGGGCTGCGGTCCCTCCCGAAGTAGGAGGGGGAAGCGGGCCTGGCTTGCGCCTCAAAGGCGTCGTATTTGCCGGCAGTGCCGCCGGCGGTGCCGAAACGCTGCTGGTAATCGTACAGGGAGGAGGCGGCGGCGTAGCCCGAGGGAAAGGCGGCGTCGGCCGCCCGGCACTGCTGGTTGAAGCCCTCGATCTTGGGCTGGAACTTCTCCCGGTATTCCAGGCCGATGCGTTTGGTCTTGTCGAGGCCGAGGGCGGGCGGCAGGGCCTGGCCCGCGCCCTTCTTCTGGACGTTGGTGGAGAGCTCCACGTTCACTCTGCGCCCCTTCACCTCCTTCCCGTTAAGGTTTTCGATGGCAACTTTTGCATCTGCTTCGTTCTCCATGTGAACAAATGCATAGTCTGATAAAGCAGCAGACAGAGGGTTATCAGTGGGGGGAGAAAAGACAAATTCGTTACAGGAGCGAGCGGTTAACGAGCCTTGCCGGCAGCGCGACGGTGTGAGGCCTGGCACGGGACAGGCTCTGCCAGCCCCGCTCCGGCAGTGAAGAGACACAACCACCTTCGTTTGCTTCCGCCCCACAATTAATTTGGCCGGAGCTTAACGAGCCTGGCCACCCACCCGGCATCCCCCGGCTCAGGAACACCCCCTCACGGCGTTTTTGCTCTGTTTTCCCCAGATTTTTCTTGCTCCCTTTGCCCGTGCCCACCATGGTCGCCTCTCCCTGCGCCAGGGGAGCTTGTGGCACAGTCGCCTCCCGCCCCGGCAACTCCGGCACCGGCGGGGGGGGGGATGAAGAGCCCTGCGGGGGGCGGCGTGGACTGAGCTGGGGCATCCCACCGGTGAGCGGAGCAAAGCCAGAGAGAGCCGGTGCCCAGAGACACCCAGTCGTACCGAGGGCGGGGAGAGCCAGCGGGAGGGGGGGAGAGAGAGAGGGGAGGAAGGAAGAGGAGGAGGAGGAAGAGAGAAGAGGAGGGAGAATGGGGGGAGAGAAGGAGAGGAGGAAGAAGGGAAGGAAAAGGAAGAGGGGGAGAGAAGGTAGAGGACGAGGGGAGGGAAAGAAGGAAAAATGGGGAGGAGGAAAGGAAGAGGAGGAAGAAGAGGGGGAGAAGGAAAAGGGAGAAAGAAGGTAGAGGAGGAGGAAGGGGGGAGAAGAGAAGGAAGAGGAGGGAGAATGGGGGGGAGGGAAGGAAGAGGACGGAGAGGAGGAAGAGGGGGAGAGAAGGAAGAGGAGGGAGAATGGGGGGCAGGGAGAAAGCAGATGAGGGAAAAGGGGGGAAGGAAGGGGGAGAATGGGGAGAAGGAAAAGGAAGGAGAATGTGGGGGGGAAGAGGAGGGAGAAGGAAGGAAGGGGGAGGAGGAAGAGGAAGGGGCAGAGAGAAGGTAGAGGAGGGAAGGGGAGAGGAGGAGGATGGAGAATGGGGGGAGGGGAAAAGGAGAGGAGGAGGAAGAGGGGGAGAGAAGGAAAAAGGGGCGAGAAGAGGAAGAAGGGGGGGCAAGGAAGAAAAAGGGAAAGGAAGAGGAGGGGGGAGAAGGAACAGGAGGGAGAAGGGGGGAGGAGGAAGAGGAGGGAGAAGGGGAGGGAAGAAGGAGAGGAAGAGAAAGAAGAAACCTGCGGCCCCAGCCGAGCCCCGGGCTGAGGCGAGGAGCCGGGCGAGCACGGAGGCGGCACCGAAGCGGAGAAGCGTCGGAAAGGAGCTGGAGAGCAAGGCGGGGAGCGGGTCACCCTCCCCCGGGCACAGCTCCCCCCACCCCACAAACCCCCCCACCCCACGGCACGACGGGTCCGGGACGGGCTCCTCTCGTCGTCCCCCCTGCAGTCACCGAGCTGGGACCACCGTTACCGGCACCGAGCGAACCCCATCCCGGTGCCTCAGTGTCCCCATGTGTCCACCCCACATCCACGTATCCTGCTCCGGCAGCCCAAGGAGGGGACATCTGCCCCCCCTACCCCCCCATCCACCTCCCACCCCTCTTGGGGACCCCCCCAAAATCGCCAGAAACTCTTAAGTGTGATTTTGGGGCAATTTCTGAAGGGCTGCGTTGGGAAACTGCGTCCTGTGACCTGAAACAACATGAAGGCGGAGGAGCCGTGAAAAGGGAAGGTTTTGGGGGGTGGGGGGGGAAAGCTGCTCGGGGACGTTGCACCCCCCACCCCTCTTGGGGACACCCCCCCCAAAATCGCCAGAAACTTTTAAGTGTGATTTTGGGGCAAGTTCTGAAGGTCTGCGTTGGGAAACTGCGTCCTGCAACCTGAAACATGAAGGCGGAGGAGCTGTGAAAGGTGGGGGAAGGTTTTTTGGGGAAAAAGCCTTCTCGGGGACGTTGAACACACCCCCCACCCCCGCTTTGGCACACCCCCCCAAAATCGCCAGAAACTTTTAAGTGTGATTTTCGGGTGATTTCTGAAGGGCTGCATTGGGAAACTGTGTCCTGCGACCTGAAATATGAAGGTGGATGAGCTGTGAAACGGGGGGAAAGTTTTTTTTTTGGGGGGGAAAACCTGCTCGGGGACGTTACACCCCCCACCTCTCTTGGGAACACCCCCCAAAATCGCCAGAAAATTTTAAGCGAAGGGTTTGGCGCGATTTCTGAGGGGTTGCGTTGGGAAACTGCATCCTGCAACCTGAAACAACGTGAAGGCGGAGGAGCTGTGAAAGGGGGGGAAGGTTTTTTTGGGGAAAACACTTCCTCGGGGATGTCCTGCTCCCCCACCCCTCTTGGGGACCTCCCGAAAATCGCCAGAAACTTTTAAGTGTGGGTTTTGGGGCGATTTCTGAAGGATCGCGTTGGGAAACTGCGACCTCAAACAACGTGAAGGCGGAGGAGCTGTGAAAGGGGGGGAAGGTTTTTTGGGAGAAAAAACCTCCTCGGGGACATTGAACCCCCCACCCCTCTTGGGGACACCCCCCCAAAATCGCCAGAAATTTTTAAGCGTGGGTTTTGGGGCGATTTCTGAGGGGTTGCGTTGGGAAACCGCGTCCTGCGACCTGAAACAACGTGAAGGCGGAGGAGCCGTGAAAAGGGAAGGTTTTTCGGGGGGGGAGAGCGGGTGGAATCCGCACTTTCTGGGGGGCAAAACCTGCTCCGTGTGCGCCGCCAGATCGGGCCGGGGCTCGATGAGGGTCGTGGAAGGGGAGAAGCCGCCGGCAGCCGGACGGAACACGGGTCCGAGGACGGAGGGGAGCGAAGGGCCGGACCGAGCCCGGCCCCGGTGGGGGTTAACGGGGGTGGGGTGGGAGGCGAGCGGGTTTGTCGGGCGGCGGGTCCGGTACCTTTCACCACGTCGCATTCGACCACGGTGCCGTACTGCTGGAAAAGCGACCGCAGCTCGCCGCTGGTACAGGCGGCCGAGACGTTCCCGACGAAAATCTTGCAGGTGTTGGTGGGCCGAGGCCGGGAGGGCTCCACCACGATGCGGCGGCCGTGCAGCTGGTGGCCGTTGAGCTGGCTGATGGCTCGGGCCGCCGCCGCCTCGTCCCGCAGGTGGACGAAAGCGAACTGTTTCATGAGGGCGATACCCAGCACCGGCCCGGCGGCGCCGGCGAACAGTTCGCTCAGCTCCTCCGCCGTCGCCTCCTCGGGGACGTTGCCCACGAAGAGTTTGATGCCGGGACGCATGGCGGCGGCGGGGAAAGGGGAGGAGAAGGGCGAAGGGAGCGGGCGCTCGGCGCGGCGGCCTCACAAAATGGCGGCGTCCCCTCAGAGCCGGGCGGGAGCGGCGGCGGCGCGCGCGCTCAGCACTGCGCATGCGCAACGCCCGCCGCGCACGCAATCTGCGCACGCGCCCCGCCCACTGCCTGCGCGCAGCGCCCGCCGCGTACGCAATCTGCGCGCTGCTCACTGTAGGCGAGCCCTCCGCAGTGCGCATGCGCAAAGCCCGCCGCGGACGCAATGGCCCCACGCTGCATGCGTATCGTCCACCGTATGCGCGCCCTCCGCATGCGTAGTTTGAGCACTGCGCATGCGCCCCCGCCCTCCGCGTACGCAACCTGCGCACCGCTCACTGTCTGCGCGCCCTCCGCATGCGTAGTTTGGGCACTGCGCACGCGCCCCGCCCACCCCGTCCTCCCTACAGCGCCTGCACCGCCAGGGCAAGCCCCGCCCACCGTCCCTTAAGACACGCCCCCATTGGCTGATCACGCCCCTCGCCTCCCCGAGGGCCACGCCCACCCCTTAAAGGGCCCGCCGGCGGCGCGGCGGGGACCGCGGTGACCGGCAGCGCCCGGGGCCGGTTGCCGATGACCCGCGGTGGCCGCAGGGCGAGTTACGGTTTATTACTGAACCCCTAGAGGTGGGGGGCCGGGGTGGCCATGGGGCAGGGAGCCCCCGTGGGGCCGGTGGTCGCCGTGGGGCCGGTGGTCGCCGTGGGGCTGGTGGCCGCCGTGGGGCCGGTGGTGGCCGCGGCCCGCTCCCGCTCCTCCCAGAGGGTCCGGCCGTCGCAGGAACAAACCCGCTTGGGGTTCTGGAAGAGCCCGGCCGCCCGGGCCACCACCCCCCACGCCAGCCTGGGGGGGAAACGGGACATGGTGGGTGAGAAGGGAGGCAGCCCCCCAAAATTCCCCCCCCCGGGCCACCCCGGGCCCCCCCCCGGGCGACTCACCCCGGCCCCGAGTTGCCGGTGACCCGGGAGAGGGGGTGGCAGCCCCGGCCCAGGTCGTCCTCCCCCGCCGCCACCACCAGCGAGCGCCCGACGATGTCCTCGACCTGGGGGGGGGGGACACGGAAAATGGGGCTCCGATGGGGGTCGGAGCCCCCCCCCCCCGGCTGTGGGGCAGGGGCTGGACCCCCCCTGAGATGTGGGGCAGGGGCTGGACCCTGCCCATGGATGTGGGGCCACGGTGGGACACACACACCCCCACCCCGGGCATAGGACCAGGGTAAGAGCCCCCCCCATGGCTGTGGGGCTGGGGTCAGAGTCCCCCCCCCCGAGCCGTGGGGCGCAGCCCAGACCCCCCCCCTCAGCTGTGGGGCGCAGCTGTGCCCCCCCCTCACCTTCAGCCCCTCCATCTCCATGCGGAAGCTGGCCCTGCCCTGGCCGTCGACCCACACGTTGCCCAGGTCCCCCAGGTGCTGCCGTGGGGCGGGAGGGGGGGGTCAGGGGGGGCCCCGCAGACCCTCCCAGACCCACCACTCCCCCCCCGGCCCCACGGCGCCGTTGACGGCCCCCCCCTCACCCGCCGCTGGTCCTGGGGTCCCCCGTGGCACTCGCCCTCGGGGTTGAAGTGGCCCCCGCAGCTGGAAAGGGGGGGGGGGACGTGGGGTGAGAGGGGGGGCCTGGATGGGGGTGGGGGGAGAGGGGGAGGCGGGGGGGTGTCCCTGGGGGGGGGACAGGGCGTGAGATGGGGGTCTCTGGGGAGGCACAGGGCGAGACTGGGGTCCTTGTGGGGGGGGAAATGGGGTGAGATGGGGGGGTCCCTGGGGGGGATGACAGGGTGAGGGGGGGGGTCCTTGGGGGGGGGGGCAGGGGCTGCGATGGGGGTCCCTGGAGGAGGGACATGGGGGGAGATGGGGGTCCCTGGGCGGGGGGGGGGGACATGGCGTGACAGGGGGGATCTTGGGGGGGGACAATACAGTGAGAGGGGGGTTCCCTGGGGGGGGCACAGGGGGAGACGGGGGGCTCCTGGGGAGGGACACGGGGTGAGACGTGGGGTCCCTGGGGGGGGGGGGGGACATGGGGTGAGAGGGGATGCCCTGGGGGGGGGACACAGGGTGAGATGGGGGTCCCTGGGGGGGGTGACAGGGGGAGACGGGCGTCCCGGGGGGGGGGGGGCATGGGGTGTCCCTGTCCCCCCCACCAGGGGTGTTGCCCCCCCCCGCGGTACCTGTCGGGGGGGTTCGAGAGGTCCCCGAACTCGTGGAGGTGGAGGCCGTGGGGGCCCGGGGGGAGCCCCCCCACCCCCCCCTCCACCAGGCAGCGGCGGGGGGAGACCTGCAGGAACCGCACCAGCCCCCCCACGGCGCCCGGGCCCCACAGCGACGCCACCGCCGCCCCCCCGCACGCTGGGGGGGGGGTGTGTGGGGTGTGTGGGTCACATCGGCACCCCAATCTCTCCCCCCGGCACCCCAAATGCCCCCCCCCAGCACCCCAAATCTGCCCCACAGCACCCCAAATCCCCCACCACCACCCAAAGACCCCCCCAGCCCCCCAAATCCCAACAAGCACCTCGAATACCCCCCCCCCCCGGCACCCCAAATCCCCTCCTGGCGCCCCAACCCCCCCCCTACACCCCACATCTGCCACCCCAGCACCCCAAATCCCCCCCCCACCCCAAACACCCCCCCGGCCCCCCCAAATCCTACCGAGACCCCAATTTCCCCCCCTACACCCCCAAATCCCCCCAATCCCCCAAATATGCCCCCCCTGCACCCCCAAATCTGCCCCCCGACACCCCAAACCCCCCCCTTGACACCCAAAATACCCCTCTGATACCCCAATTCCCCCCCCCAGCTCCCCAAATCCCCCCCGGACACGCCAAATGCTCCCCCCCCAGCCCCCCCAAATCCTACTGAGACCCCAAATCTGCCCCCCTACACCCCAAATCCACCCTCTGGCACCCCAAATCTGCCCCCCCAGCACCCCAAATCCCCCCCCGGACACCCCAAATGCCCCTCCCGACCCCCCCAAATCCCACTGACACCCCCAATCTGCCCCCCTACACCCCAAATCTGCCCCCCCTGCAAGCCACATCCCCCCCCCGGACACCCCAAATCTGCTCCCCCAGCACCCCAAATCCCCTCCTGGACCCCCCAAATTCCCCGACCCCCCCCCCCGGCCCCCCCAAATCCCACTCACCCTCATCGGGGCCCCCCATCCCCTTCAGCACCGCCCGACGCCCCGATTTCTCCAGCAGCTCCTGCACCCCCCCGGCCCCCCCCGTCGTCTCCACCAGCACCGTCTGCTCCTCCAGCCGCAGCTCCAGCAGCCGCACGCCTGCGGGGGGGCGGGCGGGGGGTCAGGGGGGGACCCCCAAGTTGTGGGGGTGGGGGGTTCCCAAGTTTGGAGGGGGGGGACACGGGGGCGGGGGGGGGGGGGGAGTGTGGGGTGTCACCTGGGGCTCCCTGGAGCGACGCCCGCACGGCATCGGCGCAGCTCTGGCACCGCATCTGCACGGCGAACTCCAGCTGGGGGGGGGAGAGGAGGGGAGGGGGGGGTCAGCACCCCAAAATTGGGGGGTCCTGAACCCCCACAACCTGGGGGGGTCCTGCACCCTAAAAACTGGGCTTCCTGCGCCCCAAAACCTGGGTGTCAGCACCCTAAAAACTGGGGGCTCGGCACGCTCGAAACTGGGCTTCCTGCACCCCAAAACCTGGGGATCTGCACCCTCAAAACTGGGGTTCCTGCACCCCAAAACCTGGGGTTCCTGCACCCCAAAACCTGGGGCTCAGCACCCTCAAAACTGGGCTTCCTGCACCCCAAAACCTGGGTGTCAGCACCCTAAAAACTGGGGGCTCAGCACCCTCAAAACTGGGGTTCCTGCACCCCAAAACCTGAGGGTCAGCACCCCAAACCCTGGGCCTCAGCACCCTCAAAACTGGAGTTCCTGCACCCCAAAACCTGGGGTTCCTGCACCCCAAAACCTGGGTGTCAGCACCCTAAAAACTGGGGGCTCGGCACGCTCGAAACTGGGCTTCCTGCACCCCAAAACTTGGGGATCTGCACCCCAAAACCTGGGCTTCCTGCACCCCAAACCCTGGGGCTCAGCACCCCAAACCCTGGGCCTCAGCACCCTCAAAACTGGGCTTCCTGCGCCCCAAAACCCAGGGCTCGGCACCCTAAAACTCCTGTAACCAGGGCGCTGCGCCCCCAAAACTCACTTAACTGGGCCCTGCACCCCCAAACGCCCCCCATAAGGGCTCCTGCACCCCCAAAACTGCCACGGAAGGGGCCCTGCACCCCCAAAACTCCTTTAACCTGGGCCCTGCACCCCCAACCCCCCCCATAAGGGCTCCTGCACCCCCAAAACTGCCATGGAAGGGGCCCTGCACCCCCAAAATCCCTTTAACCTGGGCCCTGCACCCCCAAACCCCCCACATGAGGGTCTCTGCACCCCCAGAACTCCTGTGACCAGGACCCTGCACCCCCAAACCCCCCACATAAGGGCCCCTGCACCCCCAAAACTCCCTTAACCTGGGCCCTGCGCCCCCAAACCCCCCCTCCCCGGGCCTGACCCTGCAGCTGCTCCCGCTGGGCCCGGCCGCCGCCATGTCCGCGGGCTCCGAACCCGGAACCAGCCGCGGGGTCACCGGGGGAAGGGGAGACCCGGAACGCTCTGACGACGGACCGGAAGCGGATGTGACAGTCTCGAGGAGGGAGGGATTTGGCGGTAGGACCGCTTCCGGCGTGCCGTCGCCATGGCAACCGCGCGGTAGGCCGCGGGGTTCTGCCGGGCCTAGGGGGTGAGGGGGGGGTGTCCCGGGCGGGCCAGAGAGGGGGGTTGGGGGTCCATAAGGGGGTTTCGGGACCCGGGGGGGGTTTTGGGGGGGTGGAGTGGGGGGTTTGGGGGTCCCGGGCGGGGTTTGGGGGTCCCCCGGGGCGTTTGAGGGTCCCTTGCAGTCCCCGGGAGGGTTTGGGGGGGGTCTGGAGGGGTGGAGTGGGGAGTTTGGGGGTCCTAAGGGGGTTTCGGGGCCTGTGGGGGCGCTTTGGGGGGGTCCCCAGGAGAATGTGGGGGTCGCCCGGGGGGTTTGGGGGTCCCCGGGAGGGTTCGGGGGGGGGGGGGGGTGCCAGAGGGGTGGAGTGGGGAATTTGGGGGTCCCCAGGGGGGTTTGGGGGCCCCGGGAGGGTGGAATGGGGGGTTTGGAGGTCCCTGGGGGGTGCAGGGGGGGCCACAGGGGTAAATAGAGGGGAGGGGTTGGGGGTCCCTGGGGGTTCAGGGAGGGCACAGAGGGGCACAATGGGGGTCTTGGGGGTCCCCAGGGCTGTTTGGGGGCGTGGGGGGGGGGCTCGGGGGTTGCAGTGCGGAGTTTGCGGGGGGCGCTTGGAGGGGCCTCCCCATGTGGGGATCTCGGGGGGGCTCGAGGCTGGGGGGGGGGGCTGATCTGCACCCCCTCATCCTCCCCCCCTCCCAGATCTCCCGGACCCCCCCACCCGGACCCCCCCGTCGCCGAGAACCCCCTCGGCACGGCACGGCTGCGCCGAACCCGCTCACTACCGGGAGCATTGGGGGTCCCGGTGCCCCCCGGTGCCCCCCCGCCCCCCCCGGCCCCCCCCCCGCCCTGGCGGATCTGCGGCGCCTGACGTGGGGAGCTGCCGGGGGGGCCCATGGGGCGCTGCCGCCGCTCCTGGCCTCCCTCCCCCGCCGCCCCCCGAACCCGCCGCCAACGCCAAACCGGGGGGGCCCAGCGCCGCCGCCCCCCGCCCCGCGCCCGTGGGTGCCCCCGCGCCGCGTCGACGCCGAGGGGGTGACGGTGACGCTTCGCCCGCACCCGGCGCTTTGCCGCGACGCCGGAGAGGCCGCGCCGGATCCTTTGGGCCTGCGGGAGCTTTACCGGGAGCTGGGCAGGACCCTCCCCCCCGAACGGCTGCATTTTCACCGCGACCCCCCCGTCGAACCGGCCGCCGACGCCGACCTGCTCCCCGCCGGTGGTCAACGGGGACGCCGAAAGGCCGGCCGGCCGCCGCGCCGGCAAAGCGCTCGCCTGGGGGATGACTACCTGGAGTTCGTGGCGGCCACCGGCTCCGATTTCCTCGGCGCCGTTTTCCACCGTGACGGCGGCGACCAGGAACCGGTGGGAGCCCCGTGGGTGCACCGGGAGCCGGTATGAGCCCCGTGGGTGCACCGGGAGCCAGCACCGGCACCAGTTTGAGCCTCATGGGTGCACCGGGAGCTGGCACCGGCACCGGCAGGAGCCCCGTGGGTGCACCGGGAGCCAGTGGGAGCCCCATGGGTGCACCGGGAGCCAGCACCGGCACCAGTTTGAGCCTCATGGGTGCACCGGGAGCCGGTATGAGCCCCGTGGGTGCACCGGGAGCCAGCACCGGCACCAGTTTGAGCCTCATGGGTGCACCGGGAGCTGGCACCGGCACCGGCAGGAGCCCCGTGGGTGCACCGGGAGCCAGTGGGAGCCCCATGGGTGCACCGGGAGCCGGCACCGGCACCAGTTTGAGCCTCATGGGTGCACCGGGAGCCGGCACCGGCACCGGCAGGAGCCCCGTGGGTGCACCGGGAGCCGGCACCGGCACCGTTGGAGCTGTACGAGGGGGGGGTCGCGTCACCGACCCCCCCTGGTGACAATAAAGGCAGCAGCGTGGCGTTGGGGGGTGTCCCTATGTCGTGTCCGTCCCCCCCCCAGCTTCCCCCAGGCACCGCTGCTGGAAAAATACCTTTATTCACCCCGAAATGAGCACGGACGGGGGGGGGGGTGGGGGGGGAAACGTTAACGGGGGACACAGCGGCTCCTGGGGGGGGAGACAGGGACACAGACCCCCCCCTTTTTGTCCTTGTCGGGGGCAGGGACCCCCCTGTCTTGTAGGGAATGGGGAACCCCCCTCACAGATGGGGGACAGAGCCCCCCCCAAAAGGAACAGGGCCCCCCCCATAAGAGGGACAGAGCCCCCCGCGTGGGACAGAGACTCCTATAATAGGGGCAGAGCCCCCCCAAGAGGGACAGAGCCCCCTTATAACATGGATAGAGCCCCCCTCGAGGGACAGAGCCCCCCCCAAAAGGGTGACAGAGACCCCCGCAAGGAACAGGCCCCCCCCTATAATAGTGTCAGAGCCCCCCCGAGGGACACAGCCCCCCTGGAACAGTGTCAGAGCCCCCCCACCCCCGAGGGCACAGAGACCCCTATAATAATACCAAAGCCCCCCCCCGAAATGCCAGACACCCCCCCAAAACGGTGTTTGTGGCGGGGGGGGGTGTCTCACCCCATCCCATCCCGGACCTGCTGCACGATTCGCGCCCGGACGGCTCGTCCCTCGCTGCAGCCCTGCCCGGGGGGGGCCGGCGGCGTGGGGGGGTCCTGTTGGCCGGCGGCGGCGGCGTTGTCGTCGTCTTCGGCGGGGGGGTTAACCCCACAAAACCCCCCCCCCATCTCCTCGGGCAGCTCGAGGGGCATGCGGCGGCGGAGGGCGATGTTGTGGAGGATGCAACAGGCTAAAAAAATCTGGCAGACTTTCTGGGGGGCGTATTGCAGGGGCCCCCCCCGGTTTTTATCCAGGCAGCGGAAGCGCAGGCGCAGCAGGGCCAGCGTCCGGCGCAGCGCGGCCAGGGCCCGGGCGTGCAGCGCGTTGTAACGCTCCTCCGCCGGCCCCCGCGGCCCCGCGATGGGCGTCATCAGCCACGGCTTCAGCGGGTAGCTGCCGTCACCTGCGGGGGGGGGACACAAGGCGGGGGGGGGTTGGAAAGGGGGCGGGGGGGCACCCCCAGAGCCTCAGGGCACCCATAGGAGCCCCCAGAGGAAAGGGCTCCCCCAGACCCCCGAGTCACTACCAGGCCCCTGGGTAACTGCCGTCACCTGGGGGGGGAGAAGGAGGCGGTTAGAAAGGGGGGGGGGGGGACGGACACCCCCAGGGCACCCCCAGACCCACAGGTCACCCCTGAGACCCCCAAATCACCCCCAGAGCCTCAGGTTGCACCCAGACGCCCGTGTCACCCCCAGAGCAAAGGGCTCCCCCAGACCCCCAAGCCGCTATCAGACCCCCCGGGTAGCTGCCGTCACCTGGGAGGGGGGACGAGGGGGAGGTCAGAAAGTGGGGGGGCACCCCCAGACCCACAGGGCACCCCCAGAGCCTCAGAGCACCCATAGGAGCCCCCAGACCCCCAAGTCACTGTCAGATCCCTGGGTCTCCCCCAGACCCCCAGGTAGCTGTGGTCACCTGGAGGGGGGACAAGGGAGGGTGATTGCAGGGGTTATGGGGGGGGGACACGCCCCCAGCGCACCCCCAGACCCACGGGTGACCCCTGAGACCCCCAAGTCACCCCCAGACCCCCAGGGCACCCCCAGAGCCTCAGGGCACCCATAGGAGCCCCCAGACCAAAGGGCAACCCCAGACCCCCAAGTCACCACCAGACCCCCGGGTAGCTGCCGTCACCTGGGGGGGGGGGGGACAGGAGGGGTGATGGGGGGGTCGTGGGGGAGTCATGGGGTGGGGACGACACCCCCAGACCCACAGGTAACCCCTGAGACCCCCAAGTCACCCCCGGAGACTCACGTCAGCCCCAGACCCCTGGGTAGCTGCGGTCACCTGGGCGGGGGGGGGTGGGGGGGTGTGTTATAGAGGGGGGGGGCACCCCCAGACCCCCCGAGACCCACAAGTCACCCCCAAATCACCCCCAGACCACCCCCAAACCCCCAAGTTACCCCCCAGACCACCTGCCCCACACCCTCCCCGCTGCCCTGCGGCTGCAACACCCCACTCCCCCCCCAAAAAGACACCCCCCCCGCCCCCCCCCCTTCCTCTGCCCCCCAACTCACCCAGCAGCCAGGCGCCGTGGGGCCGGGCCCCCTCCAGCAGGCGGGCCAGGGCCGAGTTCTCCAAGACGGCGGCGTTGGGGCAGGAGCCGGGGAATTTGGCCACCACGTTGGTGATGGCGCCGGCGGCGTCGCACACCACCTGCATGTTCATGGAGTGGTAGTTGCCGGCGTTGCGGTAGGCCGGCTCGTTCTCCGAGGGGGCCCGCAGCGCCACGTGCATCCCCCCCACCAAGCCCAACACCCCGGGGAAAGCCCCCCCGGCGGGGGCCATACTGGGGGCGCCGGGAGGCGGGAAGGCGATGTAACGTCCCGCCCGGCGCTGTAAAGCCTCCAGGAATTGCGCCAAGCAGTTGGACATGGCCGACTGGCTGATGCCGGTGGTGTGGCGGGTGGCCGTTTGGAAAGAGCCGGAAGCCAAAAAGGTGAGGGCGGAGGTGACTTTGACGGCCACCGGGAGAGCGTGGCTGCGGCCCGTCAGGCTCTCCAGGTCGGCTCCCAGCTCCCGGCACAGCCCGGCGATGGCGGCCTTGTCCAGGCGGTAGCGGCGCAGCACCTGCTCCTCGCTCAGGTCCAGGAAGGAGCAGCGGGCGCGGTAGACGCGGTGCTGGGGGTAGAAGCGGCGGCGCCGGTGGTGGGCGCGTTTGCGGCGGGGGGGGGACGGCAGGGAGCCCCCGGCGGGGAGGGAGAGGGAGGAGGACGAGGAGGAGGAGGAGGAGGAGGAGGAGGCGGGGGGGGGCAGCCCATCCTCCTCCGAGGGATCCTGATCCCGATCCCGATCCCACTCCGGATCCCGATCCCGATCCCGCTCCCGCACCCGGCGCAGCAGCAGCAGCGGGTCCGACATGGCCTGGGGGCGGGGCTAAAGGGAGAAGGGGCGGGGCTAAAGGGAGAAGGGGCGGGGTTAAGGAGGGGGCGTGGCTAAGGTGGGGTAAAGGGGCGGGGCTAAGGACGAAGGGGTGTGGCTAACAGCGGGAGGGGAGGGGATAAAGGCCAATGGGGCGAGGTTAAGGAAGGAGGGGTGGAGCTGAGGCAGGAGGGCGGGGCTAAAGGACGAAGGGGCGGGGCTAAAGGGCAAAGGGGTGGAGCTAAAGGAGGGGCGGGGCTAACGGGGAGGGGGTGGGCTGCCCTCAGAAGCTATATGGGTGAGAAGGGGCGTGGTGAAAGGCGAGGTGGGCGTGGCTAAAGCAAGAGGGGCGTGGCTACATCGAGGGGGCGTGGCTCCGGCATCATGGGCGGTGTCTAAGGGAGGGGTGGGGCCCTGCGGAGAGGGGGCGTGGCCTCGGGGAAGGGGGCGGAGCTACGTGTGGCGAGGGGGCGGGGGCAACCCCGCTGGGGCCCGGTCCTGCTCCCGGCCAGGCCCCGGTTCGAGTCCCGCCGATGCCGGCGCCGGCGGGGTCGGTTCCCCCCCCGCTCTCTCCCGGCCACGATCGTGCCCCGGTTCCGCCCCCGGCCCCGCTTCACCCCCCCGGCCCCGGCCCCGGCCGACCCCGCTCCGCCGCTCCCGCCGCTCCGACCCCGCCGGGCTCCGCCGGGCCGCGCCCCTCCTCCCCGCTCCCATTGGCCTCCGCCAGCATCACGTGGCCGGAAGGGGCAGCCTTCCCCCGCGCTAGGCCCCGCCCTCCAACTTCCGGCGCGCCGCCAAAGGCCATTGGACGAGGGGAGGGCGGGTAAAACGTCGTGTTTTGGCGGGAAAAGTCGCCTCTCGGCGGGAAAACCTTCGCGGGGAAAAAATCCCCATTGGGGGAAAATCTCCGTCTTTTTTAGGGAAAAAACCGGCCCATGGGCAGTAAAATCTCCCGCTTTCGGGGGGGAAATCTCATTGTTTTGGGGGGAAAATTCTTCTTTTTGGGGAAAAAACTCTCAGTCGGGAGAAAATCTGCTTCTCTTTGGGGAGAAATGTCCTCGTCAGGGGAAAAGTCTCCTTGTTTTGGGGAAAAATCCGCCCATTGGGGGAAAAATCTCCTCCTCTTTGGGGGAAAATTCTCCTCGTTGGAGACAAGTCTCCTTATTTTGGGGGACAAATCTCCCCGTTGGCAGAAAAATCTTCTTTTTTGGGAAAAATCTCTCCCAGGGACACTTCATTTAGCATGAGCTCCATAATCGTCATTAGCATACGTGGACGGGGCCAACTTTAATATGCAAATGAAACAAAGAGCAACTTGGGGGAGGGCCCCAGGATGGAGGGGGGGTGTGTCATCCCCCCGCCCCCCCCCACCCCCGAAAAACGGGACAAACGGATGCAAAGGGTCGGTGAAAACCTTTATTTTGCTGGAAAATCGGGGGGGGTGAGGAGAAGGGGGGTGGGGAGAAAGGGCCCCAAGGGGGGCGGTTGTGGGGCTGGGGGAGGGGGTCCCAAAGGGGGGGTGCGGGGGGGAAGCTCTGTACAAAAAAAGGGGGTTGGGGGGGTTGCAGGCGGCAGGGGGGGCTCCATCCAAGGCCGCCGGACCTGGAAGAGAGCAGAGAGGTGAGGGGGGGGGACACACAGAGGGACAGACGGGGACGCGGCGGTGACGGTGGCAGCGACGGCGAGGGGGTGGGGGGGTCCGCCTTCCCCCCCCACCCCCCGTTTTCCCCCCCCCGCGGCGGTCCCGGTGACGGGGGAGGGAGCGCGGCGGCGACGACGACGACCCGGGGTGCGTCTGACCTGACATGGCGGCGTCCAGGGTTTTGGAGGGGGGGGAAGGCGGAAAGAAGGGTCCCCCGCTGCTCTGCGGCGTCACCTCCTGCCGGGGGGGGGAAGCCCAGCGTCACCCCGGCGTCCCCCCAGCGTCCTCCGTTGCCGCGGAGCCTCGGCGCCGCTCACCTGGGGGCTCAAAACGCCGAGTACCGCGCTCGCTCCCCGTAGGGATCCCGCTCGAACCGCTGCATGTCGTAGAGGGACGCCCGGGCCACCGAGGAGACCGGCGACAGTTGCCCCCGCTCGTACGTGTAGGCCTCTCCGACGGTGGTGGCCGCGGCGGCCGTGCGGCGCAGGGGGCTTCTATCCCGGGTGTAATAGGTGGAGGAGGCGGCCGCCGCGGCGGCGGTGGCGGCAGCGGCGACGGCGGCCGCCGCGCCGGGGGTCGGCAGCAGAGCTCTATCGTACGCGTCTAAGGTGGTGGGGATGCGACTGGCCATGGCTGTGGTGGCGGCCATGGCCGAGGACTGGACCTGGGAGTACTGGGCGTACTGGGAGTACTGGGCCATGGTCTGCTCCGCGTAGGCGTCGTACGCGGAGGCCGTGGCGTAGGAGCGGACGCGGTAGCGCTTGTAGTAGTCGGCCATCCCGCCGTAGGCCTCATCGTAATAGACCGTCTCCCCATAGCCCGCGGTGTAGGGGGTGCGCACGGCTCCGTACTGCTCGTTATAGGCCTCGGCAAAGTCCGCCACTTGCCCCGGGCGATCTACCGGGCACTCTTTAGACCAGTGCCCTTCCTTCCCGCAGCGGTAGCAGCCGCTCTTGTCTCCCATCCCGGGCGCCGTCCGCAGCCGGCTGGTGGACAACTGCACGCGCATCCGCTTGCCTTGAGGAAGAGAGACGCGAGAGGGAGCCCGTCAGTGACGCCGCCGCGCCCACGGCGTGGCCACCACCGCCGGGACCGGCTAGGACCCCCTCCCCGCGGCCTCCGACGGCGCCGGGACCCCGGCCGGCGGCCACCCGACTTACCAGGACGGTGCCGCCGGCAACGCCCAGCGCTACCTGTGCCGGCCTGGACGCCGGCAGCCCAGGCCACCGGCACCTACACCGGCGACCGGTAGCCCCGGCCAGCGGCCGGCGACACCGCTGGCCCCGGTTCTCAACGGCAAGCTTCCCGCCGGAAAACACTGCTGCCGCAGCGGTGGCGGCAGAGAGGGATGCGACGCTGGATTAACCGCCCGCGGCAAGCCAAGCGCAGCTCCGGATGCGCCGTCCCGCTTGGAGGAAGAGTTTTGGGGGAAACGCCGGGAATGGGGGCGGTGGGGTTTGCCGAAACCCCAGCGGGAAACCGGGAAGGGCTTTGGGGTGAAGCACCGGATGATCCGGCACCGATTCCGGATGGGGCGAGAGGGGGAAAATGCCGAGGCTCGGCCGCGAGCTGGAATCCGCGGCGATGAGAGGGAAGGAAGCGAAACAACCTCCGCCAGCCAGACCCCGCACCCCACGGAAATCGGGGGGAATCACCATATTTTGGGGCAGCACCGCACACCGGAGCGACGGAAAAGGCGCCCCGGTGCCACCAGGATGCACCAACGCAGCTCCCCGCCTCCGCTTTTCCCTTTCTCACCCCATTTTCCCCCAAAATCGCAGCCTGCCGGCGGGACAGAGCGGAGCAGGGACACCCCACAGGTCCCGGCTGCACTGTGGAGAGACCCCAAAGGCGCCAAACCTGCCATTTTTATGCCCAATCTGCCTTTTCCCTATAAAAACCACCACTCTCTGCCCCGAGACAGAGCCACGGCAGCGACACTGACCCCGCGGATACCTCCCTTTACGGAAAAGCCGGACACGGCGCTGCCGGCGGTGGGACACGGCTCTCTCCGAAGCCTCTCACCAAGACGGGGCAGGGGGAAAAAGGCACTGAACACCCAGAACGCGGTGGGTGCCGCGCCAGTTGTCCCTGGCAGGCACTGGGCGAGCGACAGCGGCACGGATCCGGCCCCGTAGCGGCGGAAAAAGCTCCCGGCACAGCACCGGGATGCCCCCGCACCCTCCTCCTACCTGACCTGCTTCTTCCGGGCCAAGCCCGGCGCTACCTATCCCAGCCCAGGGCCACGGCCCCGGCGCGGATCACCTTGAAACTCGGTGTTGTCCAGCCCGCGGATGGCCTCCACCGCGTCCTCCGCCCTCTCCATGTGAACGAAGGCGTAATCCTTCACGATGTCGCATTCGATGACGGGCCCGTACTCCTCGAATTTGGCCCGCAGCTCCAGGTTGGTGCAAGCCGGGCTGATGTTGCCCACGTGGAGCTTGGTGGAACCTTGCTCTTGTTCTTGCTGGCCTCCACGTTGATGCAGACGCCGTGCAGCTTGTGGTGGTGCAGGTTGCGGATGGCGTCCTCGGCCGCCGTCTTGTCCTCGATGTGCACGAAGCCGTAGTTCTTGATGATGTCGCACTCCAGCACCTTCCCGTACTGCTCGAAGAGGGACCGGATCTCCTGCTCCGTCGCCTCCCGCGGCAGGTTCCCGATGAACAGCTTCACCATCTCGCCCAGCCTGCGACGAGGACGGGGGGAGGACGGACATGGCGTTTCAGCCCATTTCACCCCCCAGGCCTCAGTCCCAGCCCCTCCCGAGGCCACAGGGCCCCGTCCTGGAGCCCCCTCCCAAAGCTGCAGGGCCCCAGTCCAGACCCAGAACCCCCCCCTCAAGCCCCATCCCGGGTCCCAGCTGCCCCCCAAGGCCGCAGGGCCTCAGTCTCAGACCCCCACAGGCCCCAGAGCCCCATTCCAGCCCCGGTGTCCCCCAGGCCCGGTCTCAGAGACCCCCCAAGGCCGCAGGATCCCAGTCCCCTCCTCAGACCTAGGCCCAGGCCCTGGTCCCAGCACCCTCCCCGAGGCCACAGGGCCCCGTCCTTGTCCCGGTCCACCAGCCCCCCCGAGGCCGCAGGGCCCTGGTCTCGGACCCCCCCAGGCCCCAGAGCCCCGTCCCGGTCTGAGACCCCCAAAGCCCCCAGGACCCTGGTCCAGGCCCGGAGTCCCGCCCCAAGCCCCAGTCTGGAGCCCTCCCAGAGCCCCATCCCGGTGTCCCCCAGGCCCGGTCCAGGAGCCCTCCCAAGGCCTCAGGGCACCGCTCTCAGACCCCCCCAGGCCCCAGAGCCCCTTCCCGGTCCCGGTGTCCCCCAGGCCCGGTCTCAGAGACCCCCAAAGCCCCCAGGCCCCGGTCCGGAGCCCTCCCAGGGCCCAGGGCCCCTTCCCGGTCCCGGTACCCCCCGGGCCCGGAGACCCCCCCCCAAGGCCTGGGGCCGGCCCAGCCCCCCCCTGAGGCCGCAGGGCCCCGTCCTGGTCCCGGTCCCCCCCCGGCTCGTTCCCGGAGCCCCCCCCAAGGCCGCAGGGCCCCGGTCGGTGCCCGTTTTCCGCCCCCCACGAGCCCGGTCCCGGCCGCTCTCACCGCGCTCCCTCTCACCGGGTCGGTGACGGCGACAAAATGGCGGCGGCGGCGGCTCCACCCCCCCCCCCCCCCCCCCCCCCAGCGGCCACCCAACTTCCGCCCCCGGCGCCCCGCCCACCGCGCGCGCTGATTGGTCGGAGGCAAGGCGGGAGGCGCGACGCGATTGGTCGAGCCGCCGCGGGGCCCGCCCACCGCCCCCAATAGGGAGTTTTTTTCTCAAAAGAAGAGTTTTTTCTCTCAATAAAAGAGTTTTTACCCCGAGAAAACGATTTTCCATGTAGGCGCTTTCCACAGACAATCCGCCCTGCGTCTAGTATTAATTGCTCCTCGCTTTAATTTGCCGTATATCCATTGCTAAGCAACAAAAGGCCTACCTTTCCACTTGCTCTAATTTACTTTATGCCTTACGAATTACCGTGCACCTAATTAAGACACACATTAACTATTTTGGGACCCTAATTAATGCTTGAAAACAGATTTTTTTCGGGATGGGGGGGTGGCGGACCCTTTTTTCTTTTGACGCCCGGAACCTTTGTTTCCTGCCGCCCTTGTTTCCGCCCGGCCCCTTTGGTTTACATCCGGGGAACCGGCTCCATCCCCTCCTACCACCGTCGCCCCTGGAGTGACGTCAGTTCCGGCGCGACGCCGTCGCCGCGGCGACCATGGCGCTGAACGCGGGTGCGGTGCGAGCGGCGGGACACCCACCCCCCCCCCCAAAAAAAAACCCCGAAAATCCCCCCAAAACCCCCCTAAAAACCACCCCTAGGACCCCATAACCCTCCCCCTGGCCGTTCCCCCCTTCCCGGTGACCGGCCCCGCCGTGTTGCGTTCCCCCGGGACCCCCACGGCCTCCCCCGATGACCGGTTTCCCCCCGGGACCCCCCGTTAACACCCCCCTCCCCGTCGGTGACTGTGCCCCCCCACTTCGTTCTCCGGGCCCCCCCCCCCGGTCCCCTGTTCCCCGGTAACCCGCCCCCCTCCCCGGTAACCGGCCCCCCCGTGTCCCGTTCCCACCTCATTCTCAGCGCCCCTCCCGGTGACTGGGCTCCCCCCGGGCCCTTTAATCCCCTCGTTCCCCGGTACTTTTCCCCCTCCCTCCGTGTCTCGTCTCCCCCCGGTGACCCCCCCGTGTCCCGACCCCCCTGTGTCCCGTTCCCCCCCCGCTCCCCGGGCCCCCTGTTACCCCCCCGGTAACCGTTCCCACCCCCATCCTCGGTGTCCCGTTTCTCCCCCGCGGTGATTCCCCCCATGTCCGGGCCTCCCCCCGTTTCCCCCCTACCCGCTAATCCCCCGGTTATGGGACCCCCGGTGTTACCCCCCGCCCCCCGGTGACACAGCCCCCCCCCCCCGGTGTCCCGCAGGGGCGGAGGCGGCGCGGGGGCGGCAGGACCGGGTCAGCCAGGCCATGGGGGAGCTGCTGCTGCGGGGGTACCGCATGCTGGGGAGCTGCTGCCCCCGCTGTGGGGTGCGAGACAGGGGGGGCACCGCGGGGGGGGGGGGCGGGGGGGCTGGGAGAGGGGTGGGGGCGCACAGAGGGGAAGGGGGGGGGTGGGTAATAGCGGGGTTGGGAGAGGGGATGTGGGGCTGGGGGGGTACGGGGGGCTCGAAATGGGGCTGGGGGGAACGGGGGCTGGGTATGGGAGGATTGGAAATGGGGGGGGAACTGGGGGGGCTGGGAGAGGGGTGGGGGGCACAGAGGGGAACGGGGGGGGGCCGGCAATAGCGGGGATGGGAGAGGGGATGTGGGGCTGGGAGGGTACGGGGGGGGCTCGAAATGGGAGGATTGGAAAGGGGGGGGGAAGTGGGGGGGCTGGGGTGGCAATGGGGGGGGGCTGGGAGCGGGGGATGTGGGGCTGGGGGGGGGGAACGGGGGGCCGGGAATGGGAGGGTTGGAAATAGGGGGGGTGGGAGCGGGGATGTGGGGCTGGGCACGGGGCGGGGGGGCTGCAGTGGGGCAGAGGGCTGGGCTGGGGGGCCGGGGCCGTGCTGACCCCCCCCCCCCCCCGTGTCGTCCCCCCCCCCCAGACCATCCTCCTGCAGGACAAACAGCAGCAGCTGCTCTGCGTCGCCTGCCAGGACCCCGAGGGCGACGGGACGGCCCTGTACGGAGAGGGGGGGGCTGGGGGGGGCTGGGGATGAGGTTGGGGGGCTGGGGAGGGGGCTGGGGGCAGGTTGTGGGGCTGGGGGCAAGGTTGGGGGGCTGGGAACGGGGCTGGGGCTGGGGTTTGGGGACAGATGGGGGGCTGGGGCTGGGGACACGGGGGTGGGGCTGGGGGGTTTGGGGACAGATGTGGGGCTGGGGACAAGGTTGGGGGCTGGGGACAAGGTTGGGGGGCTGGGGGGTTTGGGGACAGATGTGGGGCTGGGGACACGGTGTGGGGCTGGCTGGGGGGGGGGGGGGCGGGGGGGTCCGAGCTGGTTCCGGGGATCCCACACAGGAATTGTGGGGCCAGATTTGGGGACGGCGGGGGGGGGGAGGGGACAAAACTTGGGGGTCTGACCCCCACCACGCCCCCCCCCCCCGCCCCACAGCGCCGGACGCCCTGTCGGCCCCTTCCCCGCCCCCCCACCCGGCCGCCCCCCGCCCCGAACACTGCGAAGGAGCCGCCACCGCTTTACGGGGGGGACGGGGGGAGCCCCCGCCCCCCTCAGCCAGCCCCACGGGGCCCCCCCTCAGCCCCACGGCGGGGGGGCGGTGGGGGCGGCGCGGGCGGCCGTGCTGGAGAAGCTGGGGTGGGCGGCGCGGGAGCTGCCCCGAACCTCCTCGGCCGAGGCCAGCGCCCAGCTCTGCGCCCTGGTGCGGGCCTGCGCCGAGGCCCTGGGGGGGCTGCAGGCCCTCGGCCCCCCCCACGCGCCCCCATAAACGGGTCCTTTTCACGGCTCTGACCCACGGCGGGTCCTTTTTTGTCGTTTCCTTGGGGGGTTGGGGGGGCTGGGGGGCGGGGTTGGGGGGCGACGGGGGGGCTGGGGGGTGAGTTAGGGAGCTGGGGGGCAGGTTTGGGGGGTCTATGGGGGGCTGGGGGTGAGTTACGGAGCTGGGGGCAGGATTGGGGGGCTGGGGGGTGGGTTTGGGGGGTCTATGGGGGGCTGGGGGTGAGTTAGGGAGCTGGGGGCAGGATTGGGGGGGCTGGGGGGTGGGTTGGGGGGCTACGGGGGGGCTGGGGGGTGAGTTAGGGAGCTGGGGGCAGGTTTGGGGGGGCTGGGGGGCGGGTTTGGGGGCTATGGGGGGACTTGGGGGTGGGCTTAGGGGCTGGGGGGCAGGTTTGGGGGGGCTGGGGGGTGAGTTTGGGGGCTGGGGGGCAGGTTAGGGAGGTTGTGGGGCAGGTTTGGGGGCTGGGGGTTGGTTTGGGGGGCGGTTTAGGGGGCTGGGGGGCAGGTTTGGGGGGGCTGGGGGGCAGGTTAGGGAGGTTGTGGGGCAGGTTTTGGGGGGCTGGGGGGCGGTTTAGGGGGCTGGGGGGCAGGTTTGGGGGGGCTGGGGGGTGGGTTTGGGGGCTGGGGGGCAGGTTAGGGAGGTTGTGGGGCAGGTTTTGGGGGCTGGGGGTGGTTTAGGGGGCTGGGGGGCAGGTTTGGGGGGGCTGGGGGGTGGGTTTGGGGGCTGGGGGGGTAGGTGTGGGGGGCCACAGAGTGACCATGGGGCGAGTTTTGGAGCTGGGGGGCAGGTTGGGGGGCTGGGGGGTGGGTTTGGGGGGCTCTGGGGTAAATTAGGGGGGCTGGGGGGTGAGTTTGGGGGCGGGGGGGCAGGTTAGGGGGGTTGGGGGGCAGGTTGGGGGGCTGGGGGGTGGATTTTGGGGGCCGTGGGGCAGGTTTGGGGGGCTGGGGGGTAAAGCAGGGGGGCTGGGGGGTGAGTTCGGGGGCTGGGGGGGCAGGTTAGGGGGGTTATAGGGGGGCTGGGGGGGGGGGCAGATTCGGGGGGCTCTGGGGTAAATCAGGGGGGTTTTGGGGCGGATTTGGGGGGCAGTTTGGGGGGACTGGGGGTGGGTATATTCCCCGGGGGGGCCAATTATATCCCCCGGGGGGGTCGTTATATCCCCCGGGGGGGCGTTATATCCCCGGGGGGGCTGTATATCCCCGGGGGGGGTGTATGCCCTGTGGGGGGGGCGTTATATCCCCCGGGGGGGGCAATTCTATGCCCGGGGGGGGCATTTTTCCGCCCGGGGGGGGGGGGGGGCAGAGGCTCCTCCCCGCTGCCGTTTCCTGCCCGGGCGGGGCCGCGGCGGGGGGGGGGGGGGGGTGGGGGGGGGTGCGAGGAAGGGGGGGGGGCCCGATCCCGGCGGCGGCGGCGGCGGCTGCGGCGGGTCCCGATCGCGGGGGCGGGGGGGGGGGGGGCGGCGTTTGCGCGTGTCGGTGGGGCCGCGGGGGGGGGGAGGGGGTGTCCCGGGGCGGGGGGGCCCCGAGGGGGGTCGCGGGGGGGGGGGGGGGCGATGGGGTCGGTGTGGGAAGCGGCTGCAGCGGGCGGGGAAGCGGGCGGCCAAGGTGCGCTTCCAGGCGGAGCTGCAGGAGCTGGTGGTGGAGGGGGGCGAGCAGTGGTGAGTGACCCCCCCCCCCCCCCGGGGACCCCCCCCCCGGACCCACAAACCCCCCCCGGACCCGGGAAACACCCCAGCCCCCCCGCCCAAAACTCCTTCCGGGACCCCCCAAAACTCCTCAAATCCCCGGGAACCCCCCAGATCCCCAACCCCCCCCCCCCCGGGACCCCCCCCCCAAAAACTCCCCCAAACCTTTCGCTTCCCCCCCCCCCCCCCAAACACCCTCCCCCCCCCCCCCCCGGGAACCCCCCCCCCCCGGCAAAAAACTCCGGGACCCTCCCCCCCCCCCGAACCCCCCCAAATCCCCCCGGGACCCCTCAAAATCTCCCCGAAACTCCGGGACCCCCCCGCGCTCTCTATGGGGTGGGGTGGGGGGGGGTGTCCCCCTATGGGAGTGTGTCGTGTCCCCCTCCCCCCGGTCCCCCCCCCCCCCCGCCTCCTGCCTCACTTTCGTTTTGAGTGAAAAATGCCCTTAAATGGGGGCGAAAAAGGGCGACTCCGGGGCTAAAAATAGACTTTTTTTGGGAGGGGGTGTGTGAAAGGGACGGGCCCCCCTCTCTCCCCCCTCTCCCCCCCCTCCCCTCCCCCCCCCGGGGGTGTCCGATTTCCCCCCCCTCCCCGGCCCCAAATTTAGCCCCCCCCCCCCCCCCCGAGAGTTCGCACCTGCCCCTGGGGGGGGGGAAGGGGGGAGGGATGGGGGGGGGGATGTCTCCTGCCCCATAGGGTGTCCCCCCCCCCCCGCCCCCCCCTCCCCCCCCCGGCTGTGGGGCGCGGCCCCGGCAGCGCTTGAGCAACGTGGGGTGACTCATGGCGGGGGGGGAGGTGTGGGGCAGCTGTGGGGCAGA
>NC_133926.1:0-94266 GCF_964199755.1 Larus michahellis | reverse complement strand
CAGACACCCCTCCTGCCCCACAGACCCCCCCATAGACCCCCCCGCCTCATAGACACCCCCCCAGACACCCCACAGACCCCCCCTGCCCCACAGACCCCCCCGCCTCATAGACACCCCCATAGACCCCCCCACAGACACCCCCTCCCCCATAGACCCCCCCATGGACCCCACCGCCCCACAGACACCCCCCAAGACACCCCACAGACCCCCCCTGCCCCACAGACCCCCCCATAGACCCCCCTGCCTCATAGACACCCCCCCAGACACCCCACAGACCCCCCCGCCCCACAGACCCCCCCGCCTCATAGACACCCCCCCAGACACCCCACAGACCCCCCCTGCCCCACAGACACCCCCATAGACCCCCCCAGACACCCCTCCTGCCCCACAGACCCCCCCATAGACCCCCACCGCCCCACAGACACCCCTACAGACACCCCCCAGACCCCCCCGCCCCACAGACACCCCCATAGACCCCCCCCAGACACCCCCCTGCTCCACAGACCCCCCCATAGACCCCCACTGCCCCACAGACACCCCACAGACCCCCCCCGCCCCACAGACACCCCCATAGACCCCCCCACAGACACCCCCTCCCCCATAGACCCCCCCATAGACCCCACCGCCCCATAGACACCTCCACAGACCTCCCTGCCCCCAGACACCCCCATAGACCCCCCCAGACACCCCCCCTGCCCCACAGACCCCCACTTACACCCTCCCCCCCCAAACCCTCCCCTCCCCCCGCTTAAACCCACCCTTCCCCCTTCACCTGCCCCTCCCCCCCAATAGAACCACCCCCCGCCCCTCCCCCACTCCCCCGACCCCCCTTTGTGCCCCTCCTCCACCCCATAGACACCCCCCCCCCCCCCCCCCCCCCCCGAGCCCTCCTTGGACCCTCCTGACCCCCTTTATACCTTCCCCCCTTAAAACCCCTCCCCTTCCCCTGCCCCTCCCCCACCCCAGAGACCCTGCTTTCCCACCCCTCCCCCCACTTTTACCCCCCTCCCCCCCTGTTCACGCCCCCCATGTTGCCCCCCCAGGACGGACTGTGCCTCCCCCGGCCCCGAGCTCTGCTCCTTCCCCACCGCCAACGTCTCCCTGCTGGGGGCCAACCGCCAGGCCGTGAGTGTGGGGCAGCGCCCCATAGATCTGTGGGGCTGGAGGGGAGGCGGGGGAGGGGCTGGGGAGAGGGCCCCGTCGATCTACGGGGCTGGAGGTGGGATTGGGGGGGGGGCTGAAGGTGGGATTCGGGAGGATGGGGGGCACCCCATAGATCTGTGGGGCTGGAGCTGGGTTTGGGGGGGGGGCTCCATTGATCCGTGGGGCAGGAGCCGGGTTCGAGGGGTGCCCCATAGATCTGTGGGGCAGGAGGTGGGATTGTGGGAGGCTCCCTTTAATCTACAGGCCAGGAGCTGGGTTTGGGGGCTCCGTCAACATGTGGGGCAGGATCTGGCCTGGGGGGGGGGGGGGGGCGTTCCCCCCGCCTCCCCCCGTTCTGTGGGGCAGCCCCATGCCGTGCCCCGCAGGTGCTGCTCTACGGGCAGCTGTACCGCATCTCGCTGGAGCTGGAGCTGCCGGAGTCGCCGCCCAACCGGGCCCTGGGGATGTTCATGGTCAACATCAGCTGCTACGGCCCCGCCGGCCGCCCCCTGGCCTCCGCCGCCCGCGCCGTACGTGGGGCGCCGTGGGGCGGGGAGGGCCGTGGGGCTGGAGCTGGGTTAGGGGGGAGCTGGGGGGAGGGGGGGGGTGCTCCATCGATGTGTGGGGCAGGAGCGGGGTCGGGGGGTGCCCCACGTTTCCCCGCCCCACAGGCCATGCTGCATTACCGCTCCCCGCTGCTCCGCACCCTCCACACCGTGGCCTTCGCCGGGCTTTTCCTCGCCGGCTTCGCCGAGCAGACGCAGACGCTGGAGGTCGAGCTCTGCTCCCAGTACCGGGAGGATCCCGTGAGTTGTGGGGCCCGGGGGGGGGGGTGGCGGGGGAGTTGTGGACCCGACCTCCGCTCTGCCCCACATTTAACGCTCTGCCCCACAAGTACGTGCCGACGGCGGGGGCGGTGCTGCAGATCCAGAGCAAACGGGTGCAGTTCTACGGCGCCCGCCTGCGCGTCCACGCCGAGTTCAGCGGCATCAGGTGAGGGGCCCGACCCACGGCTGGACCCATAGACAGACCCATAAATAGACCCACGGCCGTACCCACAGCCGTACCCATAGACAGACCCACGGCCGGACCCATAGACAGCCCCATAGACAGCCCTGGGGCTTGGACCCACAGCTGGACCCGTAGACAGACCCATGGCCAGACCCATAGCCAGCCCCACGGCCAACCTAATAGCCAGCGCCATGGATTAGCCCCATAGACAGCCCTGTAACCAGCCCCATAGATGGCCCCGTTGCTCTGTCCGGTAGCCCCATAGCCCCACCCCATCCCCCCCATAGCCTGGTCCCCCACTCCAGCCCCACACCCTGCCCCATATCCCCACCCCACAGGTACCTGCTGCACCATTTCCCGCTGACCTCGGCGCTGCTGGGGGTCGCCGGGAACTTCACCTTCCTCACCCTCCTCCTCCTCGCCGGGACCCTGCGCTGGGGGAGGGGCGGCCTCTGGGGGGGGCCCCGCCCCTCCCCCCCCCCACAGGTGAGACCCGAGGGGGTGAGGGAGGGGCGGCGGGGACCCCACAACCCCCCCTCCCCCACCCCGGGGGGGGGGGGTGTGTGCTATCGCTCACCCCTCCCCCACCCTGTTCCCCTCCCCCGCCCCCAGGAGACACGGAGCGACCCCCCCCCGCAGGAGGAGGAGGGGGGGGAGGGTGAGATGGGGGAGGGGCGGGGGGTGGGGGAGGGGCGGAGGAATGGGGGGAGGGGGGCGGGGAGGGGCATGGGGGAGGGGGGGCGAAGATGAGGGGAGGGGGGGTACGGCGGGGAGGGGTGTGGGATGGGGGAGGGGGATGTGGGGTGGGGGAGGGGCTGGGGGGGTCCTTGGGGGGTATTTTGGGGGGGGTGGGGGAGGGGCGGACAAGGGGGGAGGGGCTCGGGGTTGTTTGGGGGGGAGGGGCGGGGGGGTTTCTCTGGGGGGGGGTCACTGATGTCTCCCCTTCCCCCCCCAGACCCTTCCCCCCCCGGCAGCGACGGCCCCGAGACGCTGGGGGCCAGCGAGGGTGAGAGGGGGGCACCCACCATTTGGGTGGATTCACCCGGTTTTGGGGGGGGGGGGGGACGGGACACGACACCCAAGTTCGGGTGGGAGGGGGCAAGGTTTGGGGGGGGGGGGGCACCCAGTTTGGGGGGGGGGGCACGATTTGGGTGGGTTCCCCCGTTTTCGGGGGGGTCGCGCGGGTGGGGGGGGGGACCCGGGTTTGGGGGGGGGGGGAACACAGTTTTGGGGGGTCACTGACGTCTCCCCTCTCCCCCCCCCAGAGGCCGACCCCCCCCTGCTCGCGGCGGCCCCTCCCCCCCCGGCGGAAGAGGGGGCGGGGGGGGGCGGGGGGGTCCCGCCGGCCGCCGCCCCCTCCCCCACCCCATACCCCCGCCCCCGCCACCTCTGCGCCAGCTCCTGACCGACCCCCCCCCAATAAACACCCCTCCCCCTCCGCCAGAGCGGCCTCCCGGTGTCTGTGGGGCGTCTGTGGGGCGGGGGGGGGCCGGGATCCGCGTCGCGGTGGCGCCGCCGCCGTTTGTCCCCCCGCGGCCGCCGTCGCCCCACGTGACGTCGCGCGCCCCCCCCCCCCCGGGTCACGTGCACAAACAGCGCGTCGCCCCACGCGCACACGTGACCCCGCGCGGCCCCGCCCCTTCCGGTGCCGCCATGGCGCGGCGGGAGCTGGAGGCGCTGCTGGAGATGGGCTTCGGGCCGCGGCGGGCGTGAGAGCGGGCGGGGGGGGGCCGGGGGGGCGGGACCCCGAGGGGGGCACCGGGCCGAGACTGGGGACACCGCGGGGGACGCCGGGACCCCGAGGGGGGATCGGGAGCCCCGGGAGAGGGACGGGGGTGGGTGTCCCGATGTCCCGGGGAGTCACAATGTCTCCGGGGGAGGGTCCTGGTGTCCCGGGGGGGGGTCCCAGAGTCCCCGGGGGAGGGTCCTGGTGGGGTCCCGGTGTCCCGGTGACGGGTCCCCGCAGGCAGCGGGCGCTGGAGCTGACGGGGCACCGGGGAATCGAACCCGCCATGGACTGGTGAGTGTGTGCCGGTGTCACTCCTCCCTTCCCCGTGTCACCGCCCCCGTGTCCCCGACCCTGTGACACCGCCGTGTGTCCCCCCCCCGTGTGTCCCCCCCCAGGCTGGTGGCTCACGAGGACGACCCCGACCTGGAGGACCTGGAGGAAGACGTGCCCCCCCCGGGGGGAGGTGACGCCGGCCGTGAGCCGGAGGGTCACACCACGGGGGGTGACACCACGGGGGGGCCCCGGCCGGCGGCACAGGACGAGGAGGCCCAGAGGTGAGGGGGGGGGGGCGCTGCTGTCACTGCCCCGGCGTGGGGACACGGGGGGGCAAAGGGGGGGTCCCATTGGGGTGGGGACAGTGGGGCTGTGTCCCTGCTGTGTCCCCCCCCGGGAGTGCCCAGTGCTGGGGTGGGGGGGGTGCCCCGTTTTGGGAGTGAAGGGGGGGTTAGGGGGCTGTTCCCGCTGGGGGGGGCCGGGGAGGTGTCCCAATTTTGGGGTGCCCCGCCCCGGGTGCTGGCGGGGCAGGAGCGGGTTTGGGGGGCTCTGGGTTTGGGGGGGAAGGGGGGGGTTTAGGGAGTTGTGCCTGGTTTTGGGGTGTGTGTCGGGGGGGTTCGGGGGTATCGGGGGGGTGTCCTAATTGGGGGTGCCCCCCCGTCCCCCCCAGGCTGCTGGCGCTGGCGGGGCAGGAGCGGGCGCGGCGGCGGCGGGGGCAGGAGCTGGGGCGGCTGCGGCAGCAGCTGCGGGAGGAGGAGACGCGGCGAGCGGCCGCCCAGCGCTGCCGGGAACGTGCCGAGGAGCGGCTGGCCAGGTGGGGGGGGCACCGGGAGGGGGGGGGGGGACCCCAGAACCCCCGGGGGGGGCACCCAAATCCCTGGGGACACCCTGAGCCCCTGGGGCCCACCCCAGAGCAGCCCTGAAACTCCCAGGGGAGCACCCCAAAACTGGGGGGGAGGGGCGAAAACTATGGGGGGAACCCAAAAGTGGAGGGGGGGGGAACGACCAAACCCTTGGGGCCCCCCCAAACACCCAGGATCCACCCCCAAACCCCTGGGCATGCAATGGGGGGGGGGAGGGGGCCAAACCCCCCTCCGGGGCCCCCCCCGACCGCTGGAGACCCCTCAGATCGGGGGGGGACGGACCCCCAGCCCCTGGGGCCCCCCCAAACTCCCCCGCCCCCGCTTTGCCCCCCCAGGCAGCGGGTGCGGGAGAAGATCGAGCGGGACAAGGCGGAGCGAGCCCAGAAGGTGAGGGGGGGGGGGGATCCCTCGGCATCCAGTGGGTCCCCAAGGCCCCAGCAGATCCCAGCGGGGGCCACCGGGATGGGGCGGATCCTGCCGGGAGCGGGGGGATCCCCCGGGAGCGGGCGGGTGCCTCTGACGGAGCGGATCCCGCTGGGATCCAGGGGGTTCCACTGGGACGGAGCGCATCCCGATGGATCACCCCCTGCTCCCCTCCCCCCGCAGTTCGGGCCGGCCCCGGCCCCCCCCGAGCCGCCCCCCCCCGGCCCCCGGCCCCCCCCGCAGCGGGAGTACGAGCAGAGCCGCATCCAGGTCAGGGGACGGGGGGGAATTGGGGTTGGGGGTCCCGAGGGGGGGGATGTGGGTTTGGGGGGGTCGTTGGGGGGGTCCCTGGGGAGGGTGTGAAGGTTTTGGGGGGGACTGGGGGGTCCTGGGGGTCCCATCCCAGGGGTTTCCTGGGGGGAGAAGGGGCCTATGGGGGGAGGGCTCCAGGGGCTGCAGGGGTTTCTTGTGGGGGGAGGGGTGTGCGTGTGGTCCTGGGGGGGGTCCCAGGGTGGGGGTGAACCCCGGGGGGGGTCGGACGGTGCCGTGACCCCCCCTGCCCCCCCAGGTGCGGCTGCCGGACGGGCGGGCGCTGACCCAGAGCTTCCGGGCGCGGGAGCCGCTGGCCGCCGTCCGGCTCTTCGTTCAGCTGCAGCGCGACGGGGGGGGGCTGGGGGGGGCCGGCGGCGACACCCCCCCCCTGCCTGAGCCCTTCTGCCTGCGCACGGCCTTCCCCCCCCGGCGCTTCACCGAGGAGGACATGGAGAAACCCCTGCAGGAGCTGGGTACGGCCCGGGGGGGGGCATTTTGGGGAGGTGTCAGGGTTTGGGGGGACCCTGGGGGGGTCGGGGGGAGTCACTGGGGGGTTTTGGGGGGGGGGCCTTCAGGGTTTTTTTAAGGGGGTGTCAGGCTTTGGGGAGGTCCTGGAGGGGTTTGGGGGTGTATAAGAGGTCATTGGGGGTCCTGGGGGGGTCGCTGGGGGGTTTGAGGGGCTCTTTGGGTGGATTTCAGGGGGGTCTTTGCAGGGGGGTGTCGGGGTTTGGGGTGGTGTCGGCGTTTCAGGGGGTCTTGGGGGGGGGTCAGGGGGGTTTTTGAGAGTTTATCAGGGTCTGGGGGGGGGGTCCCCATTAATGTCTCCTCTCCCCCCCCCAGGCCTGGTCCCATCCGCTGTCCTCATCGTGGCCAAGGTGGAGGGGAGCTGAGGGGGGGAGCGGGGCCTGGGGACACCCCCCGGGGACCCCCCACCCCCCCCCGGGGCCAAATAAAACCTCGGCCGTGTCACACCCCCCCCCCCGAGTCCTTGTCACCGTCTCTTTGTGCCGTCCCCGTCCCCCCCCCCCGCCCTCCCCGTTCCAGTTCCCGAGCAGCAGGGACAGGGCTGGCGCAGAAATGGTTTATTTAGTGCCTTCCCCCCCCCGCGCCCCCAGCTCGGTGTCACTCCCCTTCGGGTGACAGGGGGGGGGGTCACGGTGTCACCGGGGGGGGGGGGGGGGGTGGGAGCCACCCCCCCCGCCCTCCCTCAGGGCTCCTTGCGCAGCTGCTTCCCCACGGGATCCACCAGGATGACGACGCCCCAGGCCCCCACACCTGGGGGGAGGGACACAGGGTGTCACTGTCACCACCCCCGTTACCATGGCAACGCCCCATGGTCGTGTGTGACCCCCCCCCCACCCCCCCTTGGAATTTCCCCCATCCCCTCGTTGTCTTGGGGATGCCCCCCCATGTCACATCCCCTGTTGCCATGGCGACACCCCTCGTTGCCATGGAGATCCCGACCCCGCCCCGTATCCATGGGGATACCCTTAGTTCTACCCCCCTCCCCCCCGTTGCCATGGGGACCCCGGACCCGCCCCCCCCCATGGCCCCCCCACCCCCCATGGGGCCCCCCCCAAACCCCGTTGCCATGGGAACACACCCCCACACCCCACACCCCCCCATGTCCGCGGTGCCGCCCGCGCCTCTCACTGATGGCGAAGGTGATCTGGGCGATGGCGGCCAAGGAGGGCGGGACGCCGCGCTTCATGCTGCGCCGCGGGCCCTGGTAGATCCAGAGGGCGGCGAGGAGCAGCGCGGAGCCGCTGAGGACGCGGCAGCTCCAGCACCCGCCGAACAGCGGCCTGGCCGGTGCGGCCACCGCCTCCCCCGCGCCCCGCGGCTCCATGGCGGCGGCGGAAGTGACGCGGCGCGGGCGGGGCGCGGCGCGAAAAAGGGGCCGTGCGCAACAGCGCCTGGCCGTCCGGGTGCAACTGCCGCCTGGCGCAATGGTTCCGGGAGTGAGGGGGGATATTACCGGAGGTGGGGGGGAGGGAGTGTCCCGGTGCGCCGCCGTTACTTCCGCCACGGCACCGGCCGCCGCGCCACGTTCTCGTCGGTCTCGGCCGCCTCCCGCAGCGCCGCCATCACCAGCTCGTTCTGCCGCCGCCGCTGCGCCAGGAGCTCGGGGCTCACCTCGGGCAGGGCCTGCGGAACCGACACCGGGTCAGGCCCGTAACGCTCCCCCCGGCCTCGGTGGTTCTAAAACCCGCCCCGGGCCCGGTTTTACCTTCAGCGTCTGCTGGCGCCGCTCCTCGCCCGCGCCCACCGCCACCCACAGCAGCAGCCCGGCCGCTACCGGCACCGCGCCCCGCAGCAGCGCCCGCGCCCAGTGCCGCGCCGCCTCCATGGCCACGCCTCCGCGGACCGCTCTGCGCCGCGCGCGCCACAGAGCCCGCCACTTCCGGGCTTGTCTGCGCCTTCGCTACCATAGAGACGCACGGGTCAGACGACCTCGCTGGAGGACCCCGCTGGAGGACCCGCCGGGGCCGCGAACCGGGGACGACTCCCCGTCCCCCCCCCGCCGGTGACGTGCGTGATCGGGCGCAGAGACGCACGTGGGGAACCCCCTTGTGTGGCGGCGAGGTTGTTGGCCCCCACGCCGTGCCTCACAACCTGGGGACAAAGAACCCGGACGCACCGGGGCCGGTAACGGAAGGACGAGACGAGGCGTACGGGTGCGGGAGAGGCTTTATTAAGGCTTAACGAGGCACCACCGGACCCCCCCCACTCCCCCCTCAACCGACAGCGTGTCCCCCGGCGTCACCCCAGTCCCGCGGCGGGCCCTGCGGAAGGACAAAAAGGAGTAAAATGGCGGCACCGGGCTCTCACCACCCCCCCACCCCCCCCCAACCGGAGCTTCTTCGGTAACGGGCTGTCCCGGCACGTGAGGGTAGGACCGGCGGAGGGGACCCGCGGGCACCGAAGACTTCGCGCCGGCCACTACTCTACCTCCGAACATCCCAGGCCCGGGCACGGCGCCGCCGGGGCCTGCCAAGAACGGGAGGAACCGCCCGCCCCCCACCGCCTCCCGCCTCACCTCAGCCACAAAATGGCGGCCCTCCAGCGCGCCGCCCCTTATATACCCCCTCGCGCTGGGCGGAGCGATAGGACCCGCCAATCAGAGGGCGCCGTGGTGGGCTCCGCCAATCCGCGGCCGCCCCCCTTCCCTCCCCGAGCTCGCGGGCCAATAGGAGCGGTGACAGGGCGGGACTAGCGAGCGGAAGTGAGGTCAATACGGGAGTTGGGGCAGCAGGTCGGTGTGCGATCGGGATCGAACAGCGGGGTGGGGGGTGTCGGTAGCCCGGTAACGGCCCCGTGTCCCCCCCAGGAGCTGAAGGAGAAGCCGCTCAAGCGGCGGCGGGGGCTGGCGCGGGGGGGTGGGCGGGCGGCAGAAGCGGCGGTGAGTGCCCCCCCGTGGGGTGGGGGACCCCCCAGAGCCCCTCGAGTATCATCTGGGACCCACTGGGGCGCCCCCCGGTACCCCCCCACCCTCCAGGAGCGCCCCAGGATCCCCCGGGGCCCCGGGACCTCGCAGATGACGCTAAACTGGGCGGGCGTGTTGATCTGCTTGAGGGTAGGTTGGCTCTGCAGAGGGATCTGGACAGGCTGGACCGATGGGCTGAGACCAATGGTATGAGGTTCAACAAGGCCAAGTGCCGGGTCCTGCACTTGGGTCACAACAACCCCATGCAGCGCTACAGGATTGGGGCAGAATGGCTTGAAGGCAGCTCGACAGAAAAGGACTTGGGAGTGTTGGTTGACAGCCGGCTGAATATGAGCCAGCAGTGTGCCCAGGTGGCCAAGAAGGCCAACAGCATCCTAGCCTGTATCAGGAATAGTGTGGTGAGCCGGACTAGGGAAGTGATCATCCCCCTGTACTCGGCACTGGTGAGGCCCCACCTCAAGTACTGCGTTCAGTTTTGGGCCCCTCGCTACAAGAGGGACATTGAGGTGTTGGAGCGTGTCCAGAGAAGGGCTACAAAGCTGGTGAGGGGCCTGGAGGACAAACCTTATGAAGAACGACTGAGGGAGCTGGGGTTGTTCAGCCTGGAAAAGAGGAGGCTGAGGGGAGACCTTATCACCCTCTACAACTACCTGAAAGGAGGTTGTAGAGAGATGGGGGCTGACCTCTTCTCCCTGGTGACAAGTGATAGGACGAGGGGAAACGGGTTCAAGTTACGTCAGGGGAGGTTTAGATTAGATATTAGGAGACATTTTTTCACTGAAAGGGTTATTAAACATTGGAATAGGCTGCCCAGGGAGGTGGTGGATTCACCATCTCTGGAGGTGTTTAAAAAAAGGGTAGATGGGGCACTGAGGGACATGGTTTAGAAGTGGCTCTTGTCAGGGTAGGCTAAAGGTTGGACTCGATGATCTTAAAGGTCCCTTCCAACCTCAACAATTCTATGATTCTATGTTCCCCCAGGGCTCCCTGGAGGATGGTCCCAGGGGGGTGCTGGGGGGCTCCAGGGGGTCCCAGATGATCCTCGAGGGCTCTGGGGAGGGGGGGGTGGGGGGGTCTCAGAAAGGCTCTGGGGTCTGCAGGGGGTTCCGGAGGGCGCTGGGGGTCCTGGGGGGCTCCACACCCCCTGCAAGACCCCGAGGAGTGCCCCCCCAGTGCCCCCCGCATCCCCCTGTCACCACCCTTGGACTCTCAAGTTCTCCCTGGGACCCCTGGAAACCCCTAGAACCTTCCGGGACCCTCTGGGACCCCCCACCCCATGAGTGCCCTACAATCCCCTGCGACCCTCCCACACCCCCCCCCGGCCCCTGACACTGGGCTGCAATCTTTGCAAACCTCCGCTGTAATAAGTAACTAAAGGTGATTTGCTGATCGAACGAGTTAAGCGAGAGGAAGGAACCCATTGTGGCAGTCTTGAGAGCTCCCTGTTTAACCAGAAGAGACATGTCCACAATGTTATCTTGCCACACCAACATGGGAACTCCTGTTTGACAAAAAGCTTAACCACAATGTTATCGGAATGTATTATTTTGAGCTGATTCTGTGACCGACATTTTATCTAAACTACCTCAAGCGAGAAGCTGCAGAGGGGCGTACCGAAGATGTCGAAACCGACCTCCGTGAAGATAAAAAGAGCTGCTCGGCTTGCTTGAATTGGCGAGCCTTTGGTGGAGCAGCGACTCCCCGGCCGCCCCGCGCTGCTTTTGCCTTCCTACCTCAATAAATATTTATTGAATCTATTTCGGAGTCGATTTATTTTAAATTCAACTATAACAAATTTGGTGCCGTGACTCGGATCCAGACAGCCGACTCGGAATTCAACTCTGGGAGGGTGCCCCGTCTTTGGATGGTCCCGGAGGAGATTCTGACTTAGCTCACCTGGATTTTCCGAACTGAGATAGGAAAGCAAAAAGAAAAGAGAAAGGAGATACTGCAGTTCCCCGTAATTTTTGTGCACGAAGAGCCGGACGAAGACTCGGGAGTGAGTAAGTATATTGCGGTTCCGTTCGGTCGGGGATTGGGTACCCGGGTGCAAGTGACTGAGACGTCCACTGGGCTTAGTAGCCCACCGGACGAAGTGAGTGTGGACCTCCTAATAGTGCGGTTCCCATTGTCCGCGAGGGCGTGGGCCACGAACGGAGGGAAATGAGTGAATTTTGAGTGAAAGAAGGCACTTTCGGAAGATGGGACAGAAGAAAAGTAGGACTTCTGGTTCCATGCAGGAGATACGGGGTGGGGGTGGGCTCCCCGATATACCCCAAGATAGCCTGTTAGGCCTAATGATTCGATATTGCGATAGTTCCCCTTCTCAAAAAGGGAAGTCCAAGGAGAAATTGGTCTATTATTGTATGGAGGTATGGGGAAGAAAAGATTTATATTGGCCAATTCATGGATCCTTAGAGGATTGGATATGCCAACAATTAAACATATACGTTAACAAGAAACGACCATTTAATAAGGAGGAGAGTGAATACGCCTTTTTATGGATCCTGGGCACGGCTCAGGCCGCTAATTTGTTTCCATTAAAAGAAAAGAAAAATGATAAAAAGAAAAGGTGGGATGTAGATGAACCTCCAGCGTGTCCCCCCTCCGCAAGGTCCTGAGCAAGATCTCCCTCCAACAGCCCCCACAGAACCTGGGGAAGAGGCTCCTCCTTCTAATCGAAGAATAACTAGAAGTCAAACTAGAGAAAGGAGGGAGGAAAATTTATTGTATCCCTTAAGGGAGACTGCTATGGGGGGACCACAACCCGGAGTTGGATTTGTATCTGTACCCCTCAGCCCTGGGGATGTGAGGGAATTTAAGAAAGAAATGGGACACTTGTTAGAGGACCCATTAGGGGTAGCAGAACGTTTTGATCAGTTCCTCGGGCCTAACATTTATACTTGGGACGAGATGGAGTCTATTTTAAAGATCTTGTTCACAAACGAAGAACGAGGAATGCTCAGAACGGCAGGCATGAGGCATTGGGACCAGAGGCATCAGCATGGTCCCGCCGGAGACGTAAAATGGCCCTTACAGCGGCCCAATTGGGACAATCAAGACCCCGCACATAGAAATAACATGATTGATCTCCGGGATATGATAATTCAGGGGATTAGAGATTCTGTACCCAGAGGGCAAAATATTAATAAGGCCTTTAATGAACAACAAAAGAAAGATGAAACCCCCACTGAATGGCTGGAAAGATTGAGAAAAAGTTTACAGCTATATTCTGGGTTAGACCCCGATAGCCAAGTGGGTCAAGCCCTGCTGAAAACTCAATTTGTAGCTAAATCTTGGACAGATATAAGGAAAAAGTTAGAGAAAGTAGAAGACTGGCAGGGAAGGGGGTTAGATGAATTATTACGAGAAGCTCAGAAGGTGAATGTGAGAAGGGAAGAAGAAAATCAGAAGAAACAAGCCAGAATCCTGATGGCAGCTGTAAGGGAAGGACAAAATCAGGGCAGGAGAGGAGAAAGTCCCCGGAAGGGCCCAGCAGAACCGAGAAGAAGAAGATTTAGTTCGCAGGACATAGAATGTTTTTATTGTCGCAAGAACGGACATCTACAGAGGAATTGTCGGAAAAGAATGCAGGATGAGGAGATTTTTAAGGAAGATTAGGGGGGTCAGGGGCTCTATTTGCTGGGGACCCGTAAGGTTCCCGAGCCCTTGATAAAATTGAAATTGGGTCCTCAGCACGAAGTGTTCGAGTTCCTTGTGGACTCGGGTGCCGAAAGATCAACAGTCCAAAAGTTACCATCTGGATGTGTTGAATCAAAGGATAAACTCCAAGTAGTTGGTGCAAAGGGGGAACCTTTTAAGATGCCCCTGATAAGGAATGTAACAATAGAAGCCCCAAATAAATATGGAGTGGGAACATTTTTATTGGTCCCAGAAGCTGAGTATAACTTCTTGGGACGAGACCTGATGGTGGAATTAGGAATCAGTTTGGAAGTAAAGCAAAAGAAATTAAAAGTAAGATTATGCTTATTAACTGTGGAAGATGAAGCCAAGATTAATCCAGAAACTTGGTATAGCCCAGGGTCGGTGGGAAAATTAAATATCAAACCGATCACGGTCTCCATAAAAGACCCAGACCAGCCAATTAGGATAAAACAGTATCCCATCTCTAGGGAGGGGAGAGAAGGGTCGCAGCCAGTAATTGAGAGACTTTTGGCCCAAGGGCTTGTGGAACCCTGTATGTCTCCCCACAATACTCCCATATTGCCCGTAAAGAAGCCGGATGGGTCCTATCGTTTAGTACAAGATCTGAGAGCCGTAAATGAACGAACCATTACCCGGTTCCCTGTGGTGGCTGACCCGCACACTCTACTTAATCAGTTAAGTCCAGATTATAAATGGTATAGTGTTATAGATTTAAAAGATGCTTTTTGGGCTTGTCCCTTAGAAGGAAAATGTAGGGACTATTTTGCTTTCGAGTGGGAGAACCCCAAGACCCATAGAAAACAACAATTACGGTGGACCGTTTTGCCCCAGGGATTTACAGAGTCTCCGAACTTGTCTGGACAAGCTCTGGAACAGTTACTGGAATCTTATGAATTAAGTCAGGGACTAATTCTAATACAATACGTGGATGATTTATCGATCGCTGGAAAAACTCAAGAAGGAGTCAGAAATGAGAGCATCGAATTATTGAACTTTTTAGGCCTCAAGGGATTAAAGGTTTCTAAGTCCAAATTACAGTTTACTGAAGAAGAGGTAAAATATTTGGGGCATTGGCTCATAAAGGGACACAAGAAATTAGATCCCGAAAGAGTAAAAGGAATTTTGTCTCTAACAGCGCCCACTAATAAAAGACAGGTAAGACAGTTATTGGGATTATTAGGGTATTGTCGACAGTGGATAGAAAATTACAGCAGTAAAGTAAAATTCTTGTCCGAAAAATTAACTAAAAACGGGTTGGTAAAATGGTCCCCTGAAGATGAGAATCGTTGGGAAAATATAAAAAGAGATCTGGTAGAAGCACCTGTCCTCAGTTTACCCGATATCCGTAAACCCTTTCAACTCTTTATCAATGTAGATAACGGGACAGCTTACGGGGTTCTGACCCAAGGATGGGCAGGGCAGAGAAAGCCTGTAGGATATTATTCTAAAATACTGGGTCCTGTAAGCCGCGGGTGGCCCACCTGCTGCAAGCAACAGTGGCCACTGCATTAGTAGTAGAAGAAGTTGGAAAAGTCACCTTAGGAGGTGAACTAAAAGTATACACCCCCCGTAACATTCGAGGAGTATTGCAACAACGGGCTGGTAAGTGGCTTACAGATAGTCGACTGCTAAAATATGAGGGAATTTTAATTAACTCCCCTCGACTAGAAATGGAAACCACTTCTATTCAGAATCCTGCCCAATTTTTATACGGAGAACCTAAAGAAGATTTGACACATGGCTGCCTCCAACTCGTAAATTTGCAGACTAAAATAAGGGAGGACTTAGAAGACGATGAATTAGACGAAGGAGAAAAATTATTTGTGGACGGCTCCTCATGAGTGGCTGAAGGACAACGGAAATCAGGATATGCTATTGTGGATGGGTATACTTTTAAGATAAAAGAATCAGGACCATTAAGTAAAGCCTGGTCCGCACAAGCGTGTGAGTTATATGCCATGCTAAGGGCATTAAAGCTCTTAGAAAATGAAGTTGGAACTATTTATACAGATTCAAAGTATACCTTTGGGGTGGTACATACTTTTGGAAAAATTTGGGAAGAGAGAGGCTTAATTAACACCCAGGGAAAAGGATTAGTCCATGAAAAGCTAATCTTAGAAGTTTTAAGGCATTAAGAGGTCCACTAAAGATAGCCATAGTCCATGTAAAAGGACATCAGAAGGGACTAACCCATACTGTAAGAGGAAACAATCTAGCCGACGCGGAGGCAAAACGGGCTGCATTATTAATGGTTCAGACCTTGAGAGAGGAACCTGAAAGGCTAAAATTAGATAAAACTTTCACTCTCCAAGAATTGGAGAAGCTAAAACAAATTGGAGCAAAAAGAGATGGCGATAAATGGCTGCTACCAGACGGCAGGGAAATTCTTCCAAAAGGATTAGCTCGGGGAATACTGAATAAATGACACCATAAAACTCATTGGGGAATTCAAGCTTTAGTGGATCAGTTTGAGACAAACTATGCCTGTGTCGGAATATACGGTCTAGCTAAAAGGATTTTAGAGGGATGTTTAACCTGTCACAAAGTGAATAAACGACAACTTAGGGAAAAGGTTCAAGGAGGTCGTGAATTGGCTAAAAGACCCTTTGAGAAAATACAGGTGGATTTTACCGAATTGCCAAAGGTGGGGAGATATCAGTATTTATTGGTCTTCGTTGATCACCTTACGCACTTTGTAGAAGCCTTTCCAGTGGTAAGAGCTACTGCAAAGACAGTTATTAAGATTCTCTTGGAGGAAATTATTCCAAGATACGGGACTGTTGTGGTAATTGACTCAGACCGAGGTCCACATTTCACATCCAAAGTAATTAAAGAGACAACTGAATTGTTCGGTACAAAATGGGAATACCATACTCCCTGGCACCCACAGAGTTCTGGGAAAGCAGAAAGAATGAATGGGGAGATAAAGAAACACCTAACCAAACTTATGGTGGAAACAAAAATGAATTGGGTTAAATGTTTCCCATTGGCTTTGCTTTACATTAGAACTCAGCCAAGAACAGATACTGGTATATCCCCCTTTGAAATGTTGTATGGAATGCCTTACGACTGTGGGTTATTAGTGGAACACCCAAAAGTCGAGGATAAACTTTTAACAGAACATATTTTAGAACTTACAAAAAGAAGACAGGAACTAAGAAAGAAGGTCTTGGTAGTACAAAGACCTCCCTTGGACATTTCCATACACCGAATCCAGCCCGGAGACCGGGTACTAATCAAAACCTGGAAAGAAACCTCCCTAACACCCCGTTGGGAAGGACCCTTTGTTGTTTTACTCACCACAGATACGGCTGTACGGACGGCAGAAAAAGGATGGACTCACGCTAGTAGGATTAAGGGACCTACCTTCCCAGAGAAGTGGACTGTGACGTCGGAACCAGGAGATCTTCGAGTAAAGATAAGGAAAAGCGAGACCGGTAAATGAACCACTCCAGAAGGGAACTAAGAGATAGTTTATATCGATGGTTCCAAATACCACCAGGAAATACTCTACGAAAGGTATATTTCGCACCTTGGAGTGAAGAAAGGATACCGGACCAAACGGGGGGGGTGGATTATACAAACTAACAGGAACTCCCCAGGTTTTTCCATTTTGTTGCGAAACAGAGACGGAGATACCCGAATCACCCGGAATAGGAGATCTCTGGGGAATACCCTGCTTAGAACACCCTACTTCCAGACATTTATGTTGGGTTGTTTGCCGATGTCTAAATTGTAATAGAGATGGGTCCTGTGTCTCATTTAAGACACAACCCTACTGTATGAAATGTCGCAATGATTTGATACGTGCCGGGGGACCAGAGGATCCAGTGGAAATTCACAAATTATTTTGTGGGTGGGAACTGTCAGTACCTGAACTTTGGGAAGTACACGAAACAGACTGGTACGGAGTTTTAAGACAGTGCGCTATAAGATTCGCCTGGAAACGGGCACAGCCACCACATAGGTGGAAATATATTTGAGAGATAACTAACTCTTTAGACCTTGGAAATTATTGACAGGATAACAGCAAAATTCCCCTGAAGACTACCTGCTGCTGCCGAGAAGATCTTGATATCCTGTTGCTCTCTGCAAAGGAGCAGACGAGGACGGCAGAGAGGTACCAAACAGTGGGGAAATGAAAGCTGGTATCCTATTAATGGTATTGATTGCCACGACTTTAGAAAATGAACATCAACCCTTCAGTTGGACCTTGGGTCGATGGGAAGATTCAGTGGAAATTCGGTATAATGTGACAGCCGGACCCCCAGAATTCCAAGTTAAATTGGAAGATTTAGTCTTTTATGAACTAGACCCACCCGGCCGACGAGAAAGAGCAATAAAACCTTTTTATCTCTGCCCCAGTTCGAATCCAGGGAAAAGCTATTGCGATTTCCCTCATCACTATTACTGTGCGTATTGGGGATGTGAAGCCATAGCTTCAAACTGGGACGTAGCCATTAAAGACAGATTTTTAACTGTAACATCGGGACCCAGAGGGTGCAACCCGCCAGCTCCTGGCTGGGATGGACACAGAGAGGGCCCCCACCTTGGCAACTGGAAGCATGTTCTACTAGAAATCCTGCAGCCTAATGACCACGGATGGTCATTTGGACGAACCTGGGGGATGCGATATTGGGAATCTGGAACTGATAGAGGAGGACTAATATCCGTTCAAAAACGGGAAGTTAAAACGCCACAAGCAGTAGGGCCCAATCCTCCTGGTATGAATCTTGGTTTAATCAGTCACTACGGCTGACGACCTTAATTTTTACTTTGGCGGGACCCCTCATGGTGTTGCTGTTGGCTCTGACTTTTGGACCCTGTGTCATTAATAAATTTGTAACCTTTGTTGAAAGCAGGTTAGAAAAAGCGCAGCTAATGGTGATGAAGCAATCAGAACTGGAAATGAAAATTATACCGAACGACAATCCTGAATTAGATGCAGCTTGTGAGGTATTGTCTAGGTTTGATCAGCAAATCACTTATAAATAAAAGAAGGGGGGGATTGTAATAAGTAACTAAAGGTGATTTGCTGATCGAACGAGTTAAGCGAGAGGAAGGAACCCATTGTGGCAGTCTTGAGAGCTCCCTGTTTAACCAGAAGAGACATGTCCACAATGTTATCTTGCCACACCAACATGGGAACTCCTGTTTGACAAAAAGCTTAACCACAATGTTATCGGAATGTATTATTTTGAGCTGATTCTGTGACCGACATTTTATCTAAACTACCTCAAGCGAGAAGCTGCAGAGGGGCGTACCGAAGATGTCGAAACCGACCTCCGTGAAGATAAAAAGAGCTGCTCGGCTTGCTTGAATTGGCGAGCCTTTGGTGGAGCAGCGACTCCCCGGCTGCCCCGCGCTGCTTTTGCCTTCCTACCTCAATAAATATTTATTGAATCTATTTTAGACTCGATTTATTTTAAATTCAACTATAACCTCCACGAAAGAAGGAAGCCGTAGGTTCCTACCTGGCTTTGTGCTAAAGGCTTTTCCCCTCTCTCGGCAGAACGTCAAGAGCCGGCGTTTCCCCGCCGTCGCCCTTTTGCTGTGCGGTGGCAGCGCAGGACCCATGGGAAGGATCCGGAGCGCTCCGCGAGTACGAGGTACGTCTGCGATGGGCGTCTGCTCTTTTCCTAAGGTCCTTGTCGTGTGGACTTCGAAGTTAACACGAAGGCTTTGTCAGCTCTCCTTCTGCAGTTTTTGTATGAAATATTTTAACAAAACATTAAAAATAATATCAGGTCTGTTCTGGAGTGTGTTACACAGCCACAAGCGTTCAAGTTCAAGAGGGACAGGGAGCTGCTGGAGAGGGTGCAGCAAAGGGCTGCCGAGATGCTGAGGGGCTGGAACCCCTCTCTGATGGAGAAAGGCCGAGGGATTTGGGGCTCTGCAGGCTGGAAAGAAGACGCCTGAGGGGGGATCTTATCAACGCTGATAAATACTGACAGGGGGGGTGTCAGGAGGATGGGGCCAGGCTCTTCTCAGCGGTGCCCGGGGACAGGACAAGGGGCAACGGGCACAAACGTGACCATGGGAAGCTCCATCTCAACACGAGGAGGAACTTCTTTGCTGTGAGGGTGGCAGAGCCCTGGCACAGGCTGCCCAGAGAGGTGGGGGAGTCTCCGTCTCCAGAGACATTCCAACCCCGCCTGGACGCGTTCCTGTGCCGCCTGCTCTGGGTGACCCTGCTCTGGCCGGGGGTGGGACGGGGTGAGCTCCAGAGGGCCCTTCCCACCCTGTGATTTCTGTGACTATTTCTGTGACTATTTCTGTGACTATTTCTGTGACTATTTCTGTGACTATTTCTGTGACTATTTCTGTGACTATTTCTGTGACTATTTCTGTGACTATTTCTGTGATTCCTGATTCTCCGATCTGCCAGTCCTTGTCAGCAGCCGGATGGATTGCAGCGCTGGGGATTTGATTTCTGTGTCCCGTCCCGTCCCCCGTCCCCCCCCCGACCCTCAAAAGTAAAACCATTTGCGGGGGTGGGTGTGTCTCTCTTATCTCACTGATTTTTCTATGCAAAATTTAACTTAAAAAAAAAAAAAGTTGACATTGTATAATTACCCCCTGCCTCGCCTGGTTTAAAGCGCAGCTGCCCAGTAGCTGCCGCATCACATGTAGGAGGTGTGTTTAGGCAGGTGGGTGTTTGTTCTAAAGGTTTAAGAAGAGGTGACTGAGCGTAACCTTTTTTTTCCCCCCGGTGTTTAGACAGCGCGCTCTGAGGTGCGTTATTTCTGCCCGGCTCTCAGCGGTGCGTTTCCCCGGCAGCCCGGTGGCATCTCTCTCGGGCGGCGCCGCCGGCCAGATGTCCCTCCTCATCGTGCAACACCCAAACAAACCCGCGGTCGAGTTATTACTGTGCATTTTGGGGAGAGAGAGGGTGTTACGGTGTCCGTTCCCAGCTGCGCAAGAGAAATTAGTGCCAGAGGAAAGTCAAATACTTTTATAGTGTGAGTATTTTTACTTGGTGTTGTGGAATAATTACTAAATTGGCCGAGAATACAAAAATACAGCATTGTTCACACATTAAGGAAAGTCATGGAGGCAAGAGGCTTCCGAGGTAGAATACAGCCGCAGCTGGCACACGGAGAACGCAACGTCTGCGATTCCCTGTACAAGGTTGTTTGCGAAACTACACGAGGGATGGAACGGAACACGCTTGTTCCGTGGCCTTCCCTTGTGACGAATAGCAGATATGGGGACAAGATGGTACTACGGAACTGATAAGCGGCCTACACGCTACCCGAGCCAACATTTCGTCAAATGTTGATGAAATGCTGTCCTTTGTGCGAACTTTGCTCACCACAATGTACCAAAACACACCTCCATCCTGGAGGCTATCCGCCCCCGAGGGGTGAACACTCCTCCTTGAATACATTAATCATAATAAAAGTACGTATGACTAAAGTCACTCAAACTCCACTTTGAAGATAAAAAAATAGTATAAAATAGCCCAAGAGAGAGGGGATGTCAGGGAAGACACCATCGCGAAGAATTCCACCACTGATTTCCGGGATCAGTCGACGGGCTGAGCCTCTCTTCCCCCCCATAGGGACGCCTTTGGGTAAGACTTCGATTACACCGAGCGCTTTCTCGGGGACTTAGAAATTTCTCTAGAGAATCTCTACCCTACATTTATAGCCAGGCTGTATCGTTTATAATTTTGTCGCGCGTTTGTATACTTAGCAATATCTTTATTTGCACGTGCTTTGCAGACAGTGTATTTATCACCGGCAATCCTAAAGAACCTGTATATCTGTTGTTTAAATAAACTGCACTGTTTAAGTAGCTGGTCGTTTCGCTTTCTCACTGAACGTGACCAAAACTCGAGAGTGGCCGTGCTAGTTCAGGAGCACGACTAGACTGAAGGTGCAGCCCACTATTAGTGTATCCAAATCGTAATAGTTTAATACATATTAAACGCGATTGGACTGACAGTGCTGGATTGGGCATCACTCAGAATTTAAACCCAGCCGCACCTGGCCTCCCGCCTCGGTGAGGAGTGTTAGAACACGAGGGGGTTTATCTTCTGCCAAAACCGCTTGGCCCCGTTTCACGCAACAGGTGCACACAAACCTAATGCCCACCTTGTCACCGAAAGGACAAGGCGTTTCCCGACACCCGTGAGAGGGTTTACTCTTACGCAGAGAACGTCTCCCAAATCGCAGCAACTGGCCTTAGTCCCGGCCGTGGGGGCTGGGCTGGCGCCGGCGGTGCTGGGTTTGGGGCCAAGCCGTTTCCCCACAGCCCTCCCGTCGCTCCTGCCCCGTCCCTGGCTCCGAGGGACCCCTCTGCCCCCCTCGGGCTGTTCTTTGCGGTGCTGGGCTGGAATCGGGCGTTTTTCTCTTCCAGGTGCCTCGTCGCAGGCGTCTCGCGCGGCTCCAGGTTCACAGCCGGTGGCGGAGCCCCCTGAGGGGACGGGGCCAGCCCCGGGCCTGGGCGTTTTGGGCCTTTTTTGGGGGGAATAGGAGGGTGTCGCTCTGTGTGTGTGTCTCGGGGGGCGATGATGTCATTTGGGACACTGCGATGTCACCGGGGCAGCGATGATGCGGCGGAGGAGCAGGTGAGTGGGGGATGGGGGGGGTTATGTGAGGGTCTCCCAGAAGAGGTGGGTCACAGCCCTGAAACGTCTGAAAATTCTTGGGATGCATTAAAAAAAAATGTGAAAACCTTTAACTGTGGGCGTGAGGCACTGAAATAGCGAAGCAGCTCTCATTTATATGTGAGAAATATATATTGAGAAATAATATTAATTTATGTATGTGAAATAAGTTCCAAATAAAAACATCTACCTCTGAGGATTCGCTGATTCTGTGCTGCTGTGTCATATGGAAGAGCCTAGAATGTAAAAATACTTAAAAAAAAAAAGTATTTATAAGAAGATATTAGTGTCCCAATGGCTGTGTAAGCAGAGGGTCTGAAGAGACGCCGGGCGCCAGGAGCGCTAACGCGGGAGTCGGAGCAGATTTTCCACATGAGCGTCAAGAGGCGACATCAATTCCCGAGTGTCCCCAGCGGCGCCTCTGTCGCTCGGGCCGGTGCTGCCGCCTGGCGGCCGCAGCCGGGACCGGCGGGGGGCGGGGGGGGGGGGGGGAGCCGAGCGCGCGCGCTGTGGCCCCGCCCCCGGCGGCGCCGTGCGTTGGTTCCGCAGCTCGTGCGCGTGCGCGGCTTCGCGGGGACCCAGTCCGGCGACCGTGGCGAGAGAGCGGCGGCCGCGGGGCGAACCGGGACCGCCGGGGCACCGGCGAGCTCCGCGCCACCTGGAGCGCGATCGGTGCCGCCCGCCCGGCCTCGAGAGCGGCCGTCGGGGCTCCAGTATCGGCACTTACGCGTTACCGCGCCCCCGCCGGTGCCCGGCAGTTTTCCGGGTGTCCGTCTCCATGGCCCCGCCGGCCTCCAGGACCCCGGAAGTGCCCCCTCAGTCCTCCGGCGCGCGTCTCTATGGCACTTTAGTCCTCCAGGAGCCGCTCAGTCCTCCGGCGCGCGTCTCTATGGCACTTTAGTCCTCCAGGAGCCGCTCAGTCCTCCGGCGCGCGTCTCTATGGCACTTTAGTCCTCCAGGAGCCCCCTCAGTCCTCCGGCGCGCGTCTCTATGGCACTTTAGTCCTCCAGGAGCCCCCTCAGTCCTCCGACGCGCGTCTCTATGGCACTTTAGTCCTCCAGGAGCCCCCTCAGTCCTCCGACGCGCGTCTCTATGGCACTTTAGTCCTCCAGGAGCCCGGAAGTGCCCTCTCAGTCCTCCGACGCGCCTCTCCATGGCACTTTAGTCCTCCAGGACCCCGGAAGTGCCCCCTCAGTCCTCCAGCGCGCGTCTCTATGGCGCTTTAGTCCTCCAGGAGCCCCCTCAGTCCTCCGACACGCATCTCTATGGTACTTTAGTCCTCCAGGAGCCCATAAATACTCATCAGTTTTCTGGAAATCATATGCTTCCTGCACTCTTCCAAAACCACAAAGCACAATTAACAGTTAACCACAAAAATATCTGAAGATCACAAAAATAAAGCAACCCCTGCAGAACTCTTCTCCACAACAACTGGCCAGAAATCAAACAAAAGGGGTAAGAGAATCACCAGAGGCGAGTCCCAACTGTAAATAAAAAGGGGTGGTGCTTCGCCTGCTGGGAACTGAAGGCAGGAAAAAGCAGCTGCTGCTCCTGTGGCCGCCTTCATGTCTTCCGGGGGGGGGTTGGCCCCGCCCTTTCCCCAGGGGCTTGTGGGAAGGGCGGTGGGCGGGGCCCGGGGTATATGAGCCCCAGCCTGGGCTCAGGAGCTCATTCTGCTGCTGGCTTTCGCCAGGGTGGGAGCTCTGTGGCCTGTGTGGCTTTGGAGCTTGTTCAGCTGTTTGGGCAGGTCTGTTTTAATGTTAAGACTAGGATAGGTAAGAAATTAGGGGTAAGACTTTTCAGACAATGTAAGGCTTGATGCCATATATAGTAGGAAATGGATTCATATGTTACTTCTTTTTTTTTTTTCTCCTCAGGTCAGTGGTTTTGCAATGAGTGTTCAGCGTGGCTAGGTGGTTTAATAGTATGGCTCTCCTTTTTTATATTCCAGGTGCTGTGTGTTTTACTGTAATTCCTGACTTCATTGAAGATAGAATTCTGTTTTTCTCTAGTTTTGTGCTACACTCTGTAAGCAGTTGCTTTTATTACCCTTAATTGGGCCAGTTATGAGATTTTTGAGTAGGAGTTATGGTGAGTATCTTGTATGTGTTTGTATATGAGATTTTAGCATTTTAAGGAATGGCAGGGACGTAAGGCATGCTGCCTTTCAAGGCACAGGACAGCCTGTTGTCTTCCCCGACAGTGTGCAGAGTGTCGTGGTGGCCCTGGAGCCTTTGCAGCTTGCGGCAGGCCCCTGGTAGGTCAGGCCAGGGCTTCACTGACTTGGTGGGTCTGTAGCAGAGCCCAGAGTCTGAGGGGAGACACAAGATAGGAGGTGACTGCTGAATGCAGGACAGGGCTCAGAAGAGCAGTTCCAGAGGAGCTGCTGATGCAGGGGGTTCAGGCTGGCAAATAGAGGGCGGGAGCTGTTGGGGAGAAGTTGGGCTCCTTCCCTGACAGTTCAGGAGAAGAAAGAGGGATCCTAAGCTTTTAGCACTGGGGGATGGCTAGGAAAGGGAGGCGGGTTCATGATTCTGTCTCGGACAGGTTTTGCAGTTGGGTGTTGATGGGGTCTGGTCTGTTCTAGCCTCTCGCATTTGAGGCGAGCCGGGTAGTATCGAAGAGGAGCATGGGACTGGTGACTTGGTGGAAGCACAGTGGTAACGTGTTTCTTGGTCTCTTAGGTGCCGTAAATAACTGTCGCTGCAGCCTTGGACTCTGGAATCAGCGCGGAGCAGGCCAGTGTAACGCCACAGCATTTGGGAGGCTGAGGGTGTTGTGGAAGAGGTTGGCATTTCCTCTCAAGATGCTTATGGCTGGTGCTGTGGCTGCTTTGGGGGTTTTGTGTTTTCTTTTGCAGTGGAAGAGGAGACACCTGGTGACCGCAGGAAGATATCAGATGTCTGTTTTCTGTGGATTGCATCAAGGATGGATTCCGACCCCCAACCCTCCAAAAGATAAGCTGAGAGACTGGTGCCAGAGAGGGGCCAAGGGGACGAGGCTGACAGTTGCAAAAAGGGGTCTTTGAAGTTAGCGTAGTGGCGAGGGCCGTCCTGGGGCACAGTCCTCTTTGGGCAGGTAAAGGATGCAGCTTACTGTTCAGCGTGATGCTAGCGTGTCCCGGGCAGGGCAGTTCCAGCCTGTGTCTGTTGTCGTGTCGTTCATGTGATCTGTGTTCTGTGTCTTAGACCTTTCTCAGGTCTTGATGTTGTCCTTAAGCTCAAGGAACATGGCATGGCGCCTCGGGCACCATCCCCAGCATCTCGAACACCTGCAGCTGTGGGCATAGTCCCGATCGGCTACTGCTCTTGTGTTACACACTTAAAGCGTAGATTGGTCTTGCAGGGAAGAAGTCCCAGTTGTGCAAGCGGATCGTCTAGAAACTTCTGAGATGTGTCGTTACGTTCTTAGGTCTTGAAGCCAGGCTTACTGCACATATGTCCTCTCAGTTTTGAGAGTGACTTCTTGTCTTGGCCCATGTCCTTCTGCCCATTTCCTGGGGCATCCCTAGAGCCTCCTTACATCACCATCAGGGGCCCACAGGCCTTCTTCCCCAAGGGTGACTTCCACTTAGGTGCGTTCTTCTTGATGAGAGTTTTATTTTGTAAGCGTCACTTTTCTTGCTGAGAGTTTTCCCTCATTTTGGAGGCACGTTGTTTGTAGCGTTCTGTGTAGTGGTGGCTTGTGCATATGTGTGTGTGGCTCGGGGCTGCCCTGCCTGGGGGTGTAGCGTCACGGGTAGGAGGTGCAGCAATAAGAGTCTGTGGTTAATTTGTGGATCTGCTTAGACTGAGGTAAAGGTTTTTACAGTCATCTTAAAGTAGCCATCATCAGGCTGTGTGGACAGGTTCTTCATTAATCTTTTGTGGGAAGAGCAGAGCTATGTGGGAGGGGCTGTTCAATAGTGAAGGAGATCGCGTCTCAAAGATGTCAGGGCTGTTTTGTGTGGGGCTTAAAGTTAACGGGGTTTTTAATGTTAGGCTGTAGTTACAGCCGAGGTGGTATTTCTGAATAGGAAGAAGAATTTTGGCATTATGAAGGTATTGATCTGCATCTAGTTGACTGGTTTGATATAGTTATATCAGATGCATGAGGGACAAGCTGTGCAGAGCAACATAGGAGAGCCGAGGGGAGCATCGTAACAAAGGGGGTCGGTGGGCGGTATTAGAGTGAAGATGGGATGTGTGGATCTATGACTGCGTTATGGTAACATATTCTTTCAGTTTGGAGCTTGAAGCGATGTTGCATTTGGCTGCCAGGGCTGACTAGGGCAAGGTGAGCGATGGGCTGAAGTTGCAGTTGTGTTGTATTGTGGGTCAAGATTTAAGCAACCCATTTGATGTGGATTTTACAGGTGGCGCACAAGCCTCCAGGTGGCAACCTAACTTGACGGAGGATGGGCCGCAAGGTGTCAAGGTAAAGGGGTGGGAGAAGGGAATCGGTGCACGCAAGCTATGGATTTGGGCAGTATCTCAGCATGTGCTGTTTTGCTTGGGTTTTTGCAGGTGCCACACCCAGGCTCGGAGGGGTGATGCCGCATGCCGATAAGGGACTCGAACTGGTCAGGTGGTTGTAGGTACGGTCAGTGTCTAGCAGCAAAATACTACGTGGCAGCTCAGTGGAGTGCTTGTCTTTGGTTTTCAGGTACGTGCGGGCAGCCTATGGAACCGGATGAGCGTTTGAGGTGAACGGGGTGGTAGAGAGCGGGTGCACAGGGCTGGCGATGACTTTAAGGGCAATGATAATTTCCTGTGTTTTCGGCCTCTTAGAGGCCACAACCAAAGATAGCCTTTGGGGGGCAGTGAAAAGGGAATGTTGGTGAGGAGGGTTCTAAACACGCTCAAGTGATGTAGAGGTCACTCTAAGTGTGGGGTGTAGGAAAACATTTGTATCTTAAGTGGTGTTCAGTCTTCTGTGCTTCACAAGTAGAACACCTGTTGACTTATAAGAGGCCTGTTGTAGACTCAGAAGCACCCTAAGGAACATGCTTGAGACCCCTGCTCTGCCGTGGGAAAGATCGAAGCACAGCGGGAAACTCTACCTGTGTCAATCCCCGATAGACCAGTGAAAACAGGGCGCTTGGCAATCCGCTGGCATCGACTGAGCTCTGCGGCACCTACAGAGTTGCTCGTGTGCCTTTGCCCGGGTGCCACTTCTGGAATTCCTCTGTTGCCGATGTAACAAAAGTACATTTATTCTTTGCAGTTTGTAGGTAGTTAGGGTCTGGCGGCCGGAAGATATCGCGCTGTACGGAAAGATAGAGCCCCTCCCCAAATGGCGGTTAGTTGATGATGTAAGCAGACGGAAGTGACGTTGTAAACTCGAGCTCTATAAGGCTGTGCCACGTGCTAATAAACGCCATTTGCCGTCCACCACATTGGTGTCTGCGAGTCGATGGACCGAGCGGCCTGTGATTGGTCGCCGTGCCGTTCCTGAACCAGGTCGCCACGCCTACCCCAGGCAACAAGTGGTGCCGAAACCCGGGAATCGTCACCTGGATTCGGGTGAACAGCGGCTGGACCAGCCCGGCGGGGGAGGTCAGGGGAGGACGCTCCCAGACCAGGACCAACAAGGAGGATGGAAGCCCTTGTGAAGGTCGTATCCCAAGTATATAAACAGTGGGGGATTGATTGTAAGCCCAAAGATTTTACCCTTGCAGTTGCGAGGCTTTTACAGATTGGGGTCATTGACCAGCCGGTGGATATTCTCCACCCAGAAGTGTGGGATAAATGTACTAAAGCGTTAGCTGAGGAGACGATGTCTTCGGGTTGTGGGAAAAATCTTAAGTCATGGGGAAAAGTCGTACAGGCTTTGCAGAAGGCCATATAGGAGCAGGATACCTGGAGGGCGGCAAGGGACTGTTTGATGCTTACCCCGAAATTGGGAGTCGGGGCAGCCACACAGACTCCGTGCCCCCAGGACGACGGTAATCCTGCTGAGCCCACGGACTCGCGGGAGGGCGGTACGCCCCCCCAATCCCCGAACCCCGTCCCGCTCGCGGAGGGACAAAATCAAACAAAGCCCTTCTGGGGCAAATTAGCCGAGGAGGCCAGGGGTGCCCCAGGGAAATCAGAGTCTGAGGACCCCTGGGCGAGACCACCCCCCTATGCGCCCCAAGACGGCCCCGGCCGAAGAAGGGAAAGGCGGGGCGAAGATGCCCCCGGCGGGAACAGGGAGGAAGCGCTAAAACCTACAGGTGCTCACGAACAAAGGAAGGGGGAGAATGAGAAAGAGGCAAGCGGCGGGGGCGATCGGGGGGACGAGGGGAGCGCGAGCGGGGGGCGGAAAGCCAATCAGAGCGGTCATCTGCACAAATGCCCTCACAGAGCAAACACCCCCCCCGGGCAGAAGGCGGGGCGAGCTAAGGGGGAGGGAATGGTCCGCCCGCAAGGTAAATGGGCGGGGCCAGAGCCCAACTAAAAAGCACTGGAACCCGGAAGTGAGCAGTCAGTCGAGTTCCGACTCCGGGTCAGACACTACCTGGAACGAGTGGCGCGCAATCGATTCAAGTTCAGAGGAGGAGGAAATAGGGGTAGACAGAGTCAAAAGCCACAATATCCCAATTCACAATGAAGAGAAAACGCGAAGGGGAAAAATTCCCCTCACGGATTGGAGAAAAATAAAGATCGCATGCGTCGATTGGGCCCCATCGGCCACGCTAGCGTTCCCCGTCCGGGTGGCGGACGGGGGACAAAGGGTCCACTCGCCAATAAATCCTAAGGATATACAAGCGATTGTTAAAGCAATTGCAGACAAAGGGCTTAATTCTGCCATGGTTTCCACCCTCATAGATGGAGTTTTCGGGGGGGACGACATGCTCCCGTTCGATATAAAACAAGCTTGTAGATTGATCTTTGACGGAGCAGGGATGATTGTTTTTAAACAAGAATGGGAGGACAACTGTACGAAGCAACTAGCCCAAATAACTGGAGCGGACCACCCACTACGCGGCTCCAGCCTGCAGCGGCTAATGGGTACAGACCCTACAATGGTTACCCCCCAGGCGCAAGCTCAAGGCATGCGGGCCCATGAAGTTATGGCAACCACTCGTGCGGCCAGAGAAGCTATTCGTGTAGCCTCTAGAATTGTCGCCAAGCCATCGCCATGGTCCACAATAAAACAAAATGAAAGTGAGAGCTTTACGCAATTCGTAGACCGCCTTCAGGCAGCGGTCGACTCCTCGACCCTGCCCGCGGAAGCGAAAGGCCCGGTCGTTGCAGACTGCTTACGTCAGCAGTGTAATTCGAAAACCAAAGACATTTTACGATCTCTACCACCGGGGTCAACTATCGCAGACATGATTAGGCATGTCGTGAATGAAGAGCATTTAGCCCCGATTCAAGTGGCTGTTCGCACCGCAATAACTGATCTGATGGCATGTTTTAAATGTGGCCAAGCGGGCCACGTTGTGGCAAACTGCCCTCGGTTGGGGGACCCGCCAACAGCGCTCCCCCCACACCAGAATCGATCTAGAGGGCCGTGTTGGTCTTGTGGAAAGAAAGGACATTTCGCTAAGGAATGCAGAACTAAAATTCAGGGAAACGGGATGGGGAGAGGGCATCTGGGCCGCACACAGCCTTCTCCCACACAGCTCCCGCGGCCCAGTCGTACCAACCTTGGGTGGGGCGAGGCGCTTTCGAACCCGTTGCCCCCTCGAGAAGCGACCAGCTTTATGGCCCAACCAATAGTCCAACTGAGTCAGCCCTTATCTCAGGGACAGCAAGGACCACCCCTTGGGGGCGAGACCTTGGGGTGGCCCTGGCAATAAAGTGTGACAACCCACCGGTGGTGTGGGGGATCTGTTCTCTCTATAGTATCCCCAATGGCACCACCATTAAGGTCCCCTTTTTGATTGACACCGGAGCAGATGTTACAGTTGTTCCCGAGTCGAGCTGGCCCCCAGGTTGGAAATTGGAAGACGCCCCCATGGTGGGCGGAGTTGGGGGATTAACCCAAGCTCGGAAGAGCGCCCAATTAATAGCAATTACGCTTCACACTGAAAAGGGACCGGAGAAAACCATCAACCTTTTCCCATATGTCATGCCAGGAGTCCCACCACTATTGGGAAGGGACGCTCTAGCCCTATTAAATGCCAGGGTGACAAATTTACCTTAAGGGCCGCTGCCGTACACCCATTTCCACCAATCAGACTGACGTGGAAATCGTCCGATCCAGTGTGGGTCGAGCAGTGGCCCCTGTCGAAGCCTCGAATGGATGCTCTTCTCGAGCTAGTCGATCGCGAGCTACAACGAGGTCACATAGAGCCTTCTACTAGCCCATGGAACACCCCAGTTTTTGTAATAGCCAAGCGGAACGGTGAGGGGTTTCGCCTCCTCCATGACCTACGTGAAGTAAACAAAAGAATCCAACCAATGGGTCCTGTCCAAACGCTGTTGCCCATGAACTCTATGATACCGGAAGGGCAACCTTGCGCTGTCCTCGATATTAAAGACTGTTTCTTTTCAATACCTCTGCATGAGGAGGATAAGGAACGGTTTGCCTTTTCCGTCGTGTTTCCAAATAGCCAACGCCCCAACCTACGCTTCCAGTGGAAAGTGCTGCCACAAGGAATGATTAACTCACCTACTATCTGTCAAATCACAGTGGATCAGGCGTTGGCACCTGTCCGACGCAGCGACCCGACTGCGACTATCATTCAATATATGGATGATATTTTGATCGCCGCGCCATCAGGGAGCCAGGTGGACCAGCTGGTGCTAACGGTTTCAGAGACTCTCAAAACAAGCGGGTTTGAGATCGCGAGCGCAAAAATTAAAAAAGGACCATGTGTTAGCTTTTTGGGAGTGGGGATCACAAGCTCCTACGTGACCCCCCCCCAAATGAAAATCCGTCGAAACATCAAAACGCTTCATGACATACAACAGCTAGTAGGGTCCTTGCAATGGCTCCGCAATATCGTCCTGATCCCTCCAGAAACCATGGCCCCCCTATACGATCTTTTAAAAGGACAGCACCCGTGGGAACCAAATACTCTAACGCCGGAAGCACTGACTTCTCTTGACTTTATCGAGCGTCAGGTATCGTCAAGCTCACTCGCCAGATGGAACCCGGCTGTACCACTCGATCTGTATGTGCATTTCACGGAAGGGGGGGGAGTAGGGGCACTGGCCCAGGGCCCCCCTGAAAAAGCTCAACCGATACAATGGGTAGTCCTGGGAAAACCGTCACGTGCATTCTCCCCAGGAGTCGAGTGCCTTGGTAACCTCATCATGAAAGGCAGAAAACTCGCCCTAAGACATCTAGGCATTGAACCTGCCAGAATATACCTACCCTTCTGCAAACGGCTCCCAACGCAATCAGTGGCAATGTCAGAGTATCTAGCTATAGCCCTCATCGGATTTGGTGGGGAAGTCCAGTATGCCACAAGGCCCCCTTGGACTCAATTGCTGGCAATTGTCGATATCGACCTTCCACAGAAGATCATGGACCGGCCCCAGTCGGGACCAACGGTCTTCACAGACGCATCCTCAGCGACCTCAACCGCGGCAGCAGTATGGCAATCGGGAGGAGAATGGCACTGCATTAAAATGACCGATTGTGCGCTTTCAGTCCAACAGCTGGAAGCGGCGGCCGTAGTACTAGCGTGCGGACTGTTTCCAACGGAACATCTCAATATAGTAACTGATTCAATGTTCGTGGCCAAGCTTTGCTTAGCCATGTCAGGGCCCGGTGTGTCAACATCTACAGTAGCTCTAATGCTAGAAGAGGCGCTTTTTTCCCGAAAAGGTACCATATCGGTCATCCACATTAACAGCCACACCCCAGTTAAAGGGTTTTTCCAAACCGGTAACGACAAAGCCGATGCCGCTGCTAAAGGATTACGGACACTAAGAGATGCCCGCCAACTACACGAATCTCTCCACATTGGAGCTAAAGCGCTAGCAAAGAGATGTGGGATTTCAGCCACTGACGCGAAACACATAGTAGCTACGTGTCCCCACTGCCAAAAAGTACCACTGTGGTCCAGTGGAGTTAACCCCAGAGGTCTCAAAGCCTCCGAGGTGTGGCAGACGGATTTTACGCTCTGTCAGTTGCTGAAACCTCGAGCGTGGCTAGCGGTAACCGTAGACACATATAGCGGGGTGATCGTAGCTACACAACACCTTAAGACCGACTCCAAAGCAACTATCCAACATTGTCTGACAGCCATGGCGTGGCTCGGCGTCCCTAATCAAATCAAAACAGACAATGGTCCGAACTTTGTATCTAAGTCAGTCCAAGCATTCGCTCTGAAATGGGGTATTACTTTATTACGTGGCATCCCGTATAATAGCACAGGACAAGCCATAGTAGAACGAGCGAACCAAACTCTGAAATCTAAATTGGAGGTACTAGCAAAACCAGAAGGTTTTACCAACACTGTTCCCTCAGGAGACCAGGCGCGCTTGCTAGCGACTGCGTTATTGGCACTAAACCAGTTTCCCAGAGGAGAGGAGATGAACAGTCCCGCCCAAAAACATTGGGCCACTCGAGCACTAGAAGAAGGCCCATCGGTCATAGTTAGAAATGAGCTGGGAGACTGGGAACAAGGGTGGAAATTAGTCCTGACAGGCCGAGGGTATGCTGCGGTCAGAAAAGACGGCAGAATTAAATGGTGTCCGCTTAAGTCTATTAAACCGGACCTTCAGAATAAGACTAACGTAATTAATGAAAACTGTGAGTTTCTGTTTACAGGACCGGATCATCGGACACCCCCGTAACCCGTATACCCCAGTGGCAAAAGAAGTTGACAAGCCAGCAGGCGCCCTATCCAAGCCTGGGAGCCCCGCATTGGCAGAAACCAAGCGACGACTGCGATGCCTTTGTGTGATTTTGATTTTAGACCTTGTCACCATAGGACAGGTAAAATCAGGTCACCTTCACCACCAGCCATTTAAATGGTCCTTCCTTCGACTAGAGGACCACCAAGTTATCGCAACCCAAATAACATCAGGTGCGCCCAGTTTTAATGCCTCTCTGTGCCAGCTTGTCCCGAGAGACCGATGTTGGGAATACCTAGGATTTTATATGTGTCCTAGCTCGAATCCTGGGAAGGGGTATTGTAACTACCCTAATCAATACTATTGTAGCCGTTGGGGATGTGAGACCATAGCCCCTGCTTGGATACCGGGTAGCGGTAGAGACAGATACCTAAAAGTCCAGCGGGGTCCATATGGGTGCATTCCACCACAGGCATGGCAAGGATGTGGAAATTGCCGATACCTCTTCTTAAATGTTACTGAGCCCCAAGAGGATAGTTGGTTACTTGGGAGAATTTGGGGAATAAGGTACGCAGAACCAGGAACAGACGAGGGTGGCTTAATCCTCATAAAAAAGGAGGTTGTCCCGAACGATCCACTGCCGGTAGGCCCCAGCCAAGCATTTGTTAATGAAGTAGTTCTGACCACCCCCAGTCAAGATTACATGACTAAAAAGACCAACAACCAGGAAACATCAACAGGAAAATATACTACCACACCGGTAGCGCCCCTCTGGAAAATGATGCAAGCTAGCTACCGAGTATTGAACAAAACTAACCCTAACCTTACGGAACATTGCTGGTTGTGTTACGGACTAAAGCCACCTTTTTATGAGGCTGCAGGGGTAAGGGACATACCTATACAGGTAAATGGTACAAATCCGGCCCAGTGCATATGGGACACAGAAAAGCAAGGCATTACACTGACACAGGTGGTGGGAAGTGGCGTGTGTGTAGGCAAAGTCCCAAAGCACAAAGAACACCTATGTATTAATAAGACACAACTTAAGACCCCAGCAAAGTGGTTAATACCGTCCCAAAATGCCAAGTGGGTTTGTTCTACTATTGGAGTTACACCTTGTCTGTCGCTGGAAAAGTTTAATGAATCTTCAGAGTATTGTGTCCAGGTATCTATAGTCCCTAAGATCTTTTACCATTCCGACGACTTTGTCTACGACTCGCACATCACCCCAGAACATCATCTGTCAAAACGGGAGCCCTTTACAGCAATAACGGTAGCTACTCTAATGCTCATAGGAGGTGCGGGACTAGGTACAGGAGCAGCATCCTTGGTGCAACAGAGTAAAGAATTTAATGCCTTGAGGGTGGCAGTAGACGAGGACTTGGCTAGAATTGAACAATCAATAACTGCATTAGAACAATCAATTAGATCATTATCTGAAGTTGTGTTACAAAATCGAAGAGGATTAGACCTGATGTTTTTACAACAAGGTGGGGGGTGCGCTGCGCTGAAAGAAGAGTGCTGTGTGTATGCGGACCACACCGGAATAGCGAGAGACACTATGGCCAAATTGCGAGAAGGATTAGAAAAACGGAAAAAGGAACGAGAGGCACAACAAAACTGGTTCGAATCATGGTTTAACCATTCACCATGGTTAACCACCCTGATATCTACCTTGATAGGGCCGATCGCAATGATCATAATAGCACTGATCTTTGGACCCTGTATACTAAATAGGCTCGTGTCGTTTGTCAAAAGCCGGCTAGAGAAGGTTAACATTCTGTTAGTAGAACGCCGACAACTGCTTTAAGAATGTGTTTACATTGTGTTACTGCCAATTATCCCCCGTTACCTCAAGTTCCCTGTTATTACCAGTTACCCCCTAAGTTCCACCTGTTCACTGTGCCTTATGTTTTTTATTCGAGTTTTCTATTTTTCTATTTTAGCTAGTTTGGTTATCCATAGGGGGGGGGGAAATGTAGGTAGTTAGGGTCTGGCGGCCGGAAGATATCGCGCTGTACGGAAAGATAGAGCCCCTCCCCCAATGGCGGTTAGTTGATGATGTAAGCAGACGGAAGTGACGTTGTAAACTCGAGCTCTATAAGGCTGTGCCACGCGCTAATAAACGCCATTTGCCGTCCACCACATTGGTGTCTGCGAGTCGATGGACCGAGCGGCCTGTGATTGGTTGCCGTGCCGTTCCTGAACCAGGTCGCCACGCCTACCCCAGGCAACAGCAGTTCTTCTGTTGTTTTGCGGTTGTTAATGTGTCCCGCCTCTGCCAGCTCAGACACAGCTGCAGTATCCGACTTTGGAGTTTGCATGGTGCAAGCAAGCAGAAGGCCAGAGCCTTCAGAGGAGCGGGTTGTTAGAGGAAGGGTCTGTGTTGCCTGATGTGTTGCTGACTGACTGCACTGCTGTGTGTGGACTCTTTTGTAGATGATGAAGAACCTGGCAACCGAAGGATTCATCCCGTTGGCCGATTGTGGTTTTCCTTGTTGAGGATGGAGTCGGACTCCCAGCTCTCCAAAAGATAAGTTGAGGGACCAGCGCTGGAGCAGGGTCGGGGGAGGGAGGGGACGAGGTCGGCAATTGCAGGGAGGGGTTTTAAAGTCAGCGTAGAGCAGAGGCGTTTCCAGGAGCCGTCCCCTCGGGGCAGGTAAAGGGAGCAGGTTAGTCTTCGTCATGATGCTAGGTTGTGCCGGGCAGGGCGGTTCCAGCCTGTGTCTGTCGTTGCGTAGTTGGTGTGGTCTGTTCTCTGTGTCTTAGACCTTCCCAGATTCTCCATGTTCTTGTTGCCCTTTGTGCTGAAGGACAACAGAATGCACCTCGGTTGCAGCCCCTGGGGTCTCAAATGTCTGTCCATATTGGCAGAGCATCAGTCGGGCAATGCTTTTCTTGTTGTGTTACAAGCATAAATGATGGATCGCTCTCGAGTCTGGGACGTTTCCAGTCGGTCCTCTTTTGCAGAGTTGTTCCCGGTTGCGTGAGCAGTTCTGCCCTCTAAGCAGTCCATTTTCAGGGACTTCTGGGATTTCTGCCGTGTGTCGTGACGTTCTTAGGTCTTGAAGCCAGGCTTCCTGCACGCACATCCTCTCATTTTGGAGAGTCTCTTCTTATCACGGACCGTGACCTTGTACACTTGGTTTCAGGGAGTTCCATAGAGCCTCTTCACATCACCATTATGGACCCGCAGGTCTTCTTGCCTGATGGTGACATCCGTCCTGTTGTCATTCTTCTTGCGGAGAGCTTTCTCTCATCTCTGCAGCGCATCATTTGTAGTATTCTGTGTAGGGTTGGTCTGTGCTTGTGTGTGTGGCTCGGAGCTGCCCTGCCCGGGGATGTAGAGTCAGGGGTAGGCTGAACAGCGGTAAGAGTCTACGGTTAGTATGTGGATCTGCCTAGGCTGTTGACGCCAGGGTGGTGCAGTCGCCTCAGCTGGAGTAGACATCAGCACGTTGTATGGATGTGACTTACAGTAATGTTTTATGGGGAAGAGCAGAGCTATGGGGAGGGGCTGTTCAGCAGTCCTGAAGGAGACCGCGTTTCAAAGACGTTAAGGGTGCTTTGTGTGGGCCTTAAACTCAGTGGCTTTTTTTAATGGTAGGCTGGAGCTGAGATAGTATGGAGGTATCGCTCTGCATTCAGGCTATTAGTTTGATATTGTTTTATCAGATGCACAAGGGACAAGCTGTATCAGGCAACGTAGGAGAGCCGAGCGGCGTGCGGTAAGAAGGTGGGTCGGCACGTGGTGCGAGAGGGGCAATGTGCCCGGTGGCTCTATGGCTACACTACGGTATCCTATTTTTTTTTGATTTGAGGCAATGGGCATCGTTCGATATGGGCACAGGGGCTGAGTGGGGCAAGGTGAGTAGCGGCGGGTGGGGCTGAAGTCACAGTTCTCTTTCAGGTGTTGTATTGTGGGCGAAGTTCTAAAAGTCCTCTGGTTCTGTCTTACAGGGGGTGCGCCAGCCTCAAGGCGGCAGCCCCACAGCATGGAGGCCAGGTGGACCAGCGGGCAAGGTAAAGGAGTGGTCTATAAGAATTATTGCAGTCTGAGATTTTTGTCAGTATCTCAGCTCGTGCCTTCTGTTTGGGTGGTCTTTTTGTCAGAGGCGGCATGCAGGCTCAGAGGGGCCCAGCCGCATGGGGATGAGCCGGCCAAAAGGTGAGGCAGATGTGGGCCATGTCAGCGTCTCATAGTGAAGTAGTATACGGCGACTCGGTTAAGAATTTACCGTTTGGTTTTGTAGGGGCCCTGCAAGCCACCTTTTGGAATCGGATGAGCATTTGCGGTGAGCCGGGGCAGTAGCGAGGAGGATCACGGGGCCAGTCATTACTCACAAGTGCAACGCTAATTTTGGTATCTAATGCTAATTTCTTGGTATCTCGTGTGCTAGGAGCTGCGATGGCCACAGCGTCAGACTCTGGAATGTGCTGGTGAGCAGAATGCCATTGCGCTTTTGAGGAAGGGGGAGTTGTGGAAGAGGTCAGCGTTGACCTCTGTGATACTTCTTGCCGGCACTGTTTAGTGTGGGTGCCTTTTTTATTGTTTCAGATGATGAGGAGGAACCCGGTGACTGCAAGAACGTCCCACATAGCTGACGTATTGTTCTCTCATTGACAGCGGCTTTGGACCCCCGGCCCTCTGAAGGCTAAGTGGAGGGGCCAGGGCTAGGGAAGGCCCTGGAGGAAGCAGATGAGGTTGACAATTGCAGGGAGGGGTTTTAAAGTCAGCGTAGGGCAGAGGGATGTCCAGGAGCGGTCCCCTTTGGGCAGATAAAGGGAGCCGGTTAGTCTTCGGCACGATGCTAGGTTGTGCCAGGCAGGGAGGTTGCAGCCTGTGTCTGTTGTGTAGTTTGTGTTGCGTCTTCTGTGTCTTAAACCTTTGAGTCTCGGTGTCCTCTTAACACCCAAGGAGCATGGCACGCACCTTGGGCACCATTGGTGGAGTCTCAAATGCCTGTATTTAGGCGCTGATTTTCTTGAGTTACAAGCTTAAAGTGTGTATTGGTCTTCTGCAATGGAAGACACTGAATGGGTCTCACTTGCGGTTTTGTTCCCAGCTGTACGAGCAGTTCTGCTTTCTAGCAGCCCACTTTCAGGGGCTGGGTTTTCAGCCCTACATCCTAATTTCTTAGGTCTTGAAGCCAGGGTTCCCGGGCCTACATCTTCTCAGTTTTGATAGTCGTTTCTTGTCACGGGCTATGATCTACGCATTTTCTGGGGCTTCCACAGAGCCCCCTCAAGTCACCGTTACAGTCCTGCAGGTCGTCTTGCCTGATGATGACTTCCATTCGGGTGTCATCCTTCTTGCTGAGAGTTTTCTCTCATCTTTGAGGTGCGTTGTTTGTAGCATTCCATGCACTGTTGGTTTGTGTGTGTGTGTGTGTGTTCTGGCTCTGAGCCACCCTGCCCGGGGCTGTAGCATCAGGGGTAGCTGGAGTAGCGATGAGAATCTACTGTTAATATGTGATCTGCCTAGACCATTGAAGCAAAGGTGGTATGGTCATTCCAGCTGGAGTAGCCATCGGCAGGTTGTGTGGACAGTTGTTTCATTAGTGGTTTTTGGGAAAAGCAGAGCTATGTGGGAGGGGCTGTTCAGCAGTAGCGGAGGAGTAGGCATCTCAGAGTTATTAAGGCTGCTTTGCGTGGGGTGTAATGTTTGTGGTTTGGTTTTTTTTTTTTTACTGGCATGCTGTCTTTGCACTCTAGATGGTATTCTTAAGTAGAAACGAGACCTTTGGAACTGTTAAGCTATTGATGTGTGTCTGGGTAATGTGTTTGTTGTTGTTGTTTTTCAGACGCAGAGGGACAAGCTGTGCAGGAGGAGAGCAGAGTACCAAAACAAGGTGGGTTGGCACGTGGTATTAGAGAGAAGATGCAACCGGTGTTTATATGACGTTAGGGTTTTTTAAATTTGAGATTGTGAAGCTGTGTGCAAATGTCCTGGTTTGAGGTTAAACAGAATTAAAATTTCCTAGTCATACTTGATAGCTCGGCATCTAATTGCATTCTTTGAGATTCACAGCATATTTTTCAGATGGTATCTGCTTCTAGCAGATAAGGTTGGATGCTTATAGTGAGTACCAAGGAATGGTTTGCAGAAAGGCTTGCTGCTCCTCCGGCAGACTTCATGCCTTGTGGTGGTCGGCCCAGCCCCTTTTCCCGGTGATGGCGGGAAGGGCAGGGGCTGGGGTACATGAACCATGTCCTCTGCTGGGGAAGCTCATTCTGCTGCCGGGCTTCTCCAGGGTCAGAGCTCTGCTGGTCCTTCAGTCGATTGCAGCTTTGGAGGCGGCTCAGGGCACTGGAGCAGACTTGGCCAAGGAGAGCGGCAGTCAGAAGGGTTGGTTCTTTCTCAGCTGCTGTATTACAGGTGGCGCACAAGCCTCTGCTTGCGCTCTGTCTGTTGGTCCTATCCAGAACATAGTCCTGGCAGAAGTCGGGTAATATGTGGGGTCTCGATAGAAGTGACATATGAGCCCCCCAGCATTGTGGGGTTTCTTTTAGAAGGAAACCAAAGGACATGGTGACTTGAATAAAAAAACGGAATAAAAGAAATCGGGCTTAATGATTGACTTTTCTATACAGGCTCGGATGACATCTGTCTGCGCCCTGCGAAAGTTTAATTAAGTTTCCTTACCTACCGGGCCCTGTTGCTGACGCAATTGACGTAGTTGTAATAAAAGAGGACGTATTGTCATTTCCTCTAAGGGTCGCTTTCTGCGTTTTGGTGTTTTGCGTGCCGTACTTTTCAGGCCTGTGAGGAAAGGAGCAGCTGCTCCTCTGGCAGGCTCTATGCCTTGTTGCCCCAGCCCCTTTCCCAGGTGCTGGTGGGAAGGGCGGTGGGCGGGGCCCGGGGTATATAACCCACAGCCTCGGCTGGGGCAGCTCATTCCGCCGCCAGGCGTCTCCAGGGTCGGAGCTCCGCCGGTCCTTCAGTCGATTGCAGCTTTGGAGCTGGCTCAGCTCCTGGGGCGGAGATGTTATCCCACTTAGAGAATCGCAGGAAAGAAGCTGGAGGTGGTAAGACCTTGAGGACCAGGTGAGGTCTGGCAGCATGTAGAGTAGAGAGCGGTCTCGTACGCTGCTTCTCTTCCTTGTGGTTTTTCAGGTCAGTCACGTTGTAGTGAGCGTTCCGAGGTGGCGGGATGGTTTAACGGTATGGTTTTCTTTATTCCAGGTGCGGCGTGTTTTCCTGGAAGCCCTGACTGTATTGAAGATGGAACGTTGTTTGATTCCCCTCCCCCACCGCCACGGGTTTTGCTGCATCCCAGGTAAGATAACGATAGCACTTGTCTTGATCAGGCAGATGATGAGATTCTTTCACAGGGCTTGGGTGTGCATCTTGTCTGCAGTCTTAGGCGGAGTTTTCGCATTTCTCAAGAAAGCAGCAGGGACGTAAGGTATAACGTCTTTCAGGGTACAGGACGGCTCATCGCCTTCCCCCACGGTGTGCAGAGTGCCGCCGTGTGCCTGGAGCCTTTGCGGCTGGCGGCAGGCCCCTGGTGTAGGTCGAGTCAGGACTTTGCTGACTCTGTGTGTCTTTAGCAGGGCCCAGAGTCTGTGGGAAGATGGGAGATAGGAGGTGCCTGGCGAAGGCGGGGCTCGGAAGAGCAGCTTCCGAGGAGCAGCCGACGCCGGGGGGTCGGGCTGGCAAATAGAGGGTGGGAGCTGTGGGGAAGAAGTGGGGCTCCTTCCCTGTTGGCTCAGGGAGAAGAGGAGGGCTTTCTCAAGTTTTGGCACTGGGGGAGGGCTAGGAAAGGGAGGCGGGTTCACGAGTCTTTCTCGGACAGGTTTTGCAGTTGGGTTTGGGTGTCGACGGAGCCTGGTCTGTTCTAGGCTCTCGCATTCGAGGCGAGCCGGATAGTATCGAGGAGGAGCACGGGACTGGTGGTTTGGCAGAAGTGCAGTGCTAATGTTGTGTTTCTTGGTATATTAGGTACGGTGAATAACTGTTGCCGCAGTGTCAGACTCTGCAATTGGCGCTGAGCGGGCAAGCAGAATGCCTCAGAGTTCATGAGGCTGAGGGTGGTGTGGAAGAGGTTGGTATCTCCTCTCAGGATGATTATTGCTGGTGCGGTGGCTGCTTTTGGGGTAATTTTTTCTCTTCTTTTCCTTTTGCAGAGGAAGAGGAGGAAGCTGGTGACCAGAGGAACATATTGGATGGCTGTTTTTTGTGGACTGTCTCAAGGATGGATTCGGACCCCTGGCCCTCCACAAGCTAAGTTGAGAGACAGGCGCCTGAGAGGGGACGAGGTTGAGAATTGCATAAAGGTGTTTTTGAAGTTGGCATAGGGGAGAGGTTTGTCCTGGAGCGCAGTCTCCTTTAGGCACGTAGGGGATGCGGTTTACTGTTTGGCGTTCTAGTATGTCCCGGGCAGGGCGGTTCCAGCCTGTGTCTGTTGTCTCATTTGTGTGGTCTGTGTTCTGGGTCTTAGACCTTTCTCAGGTCTCGAGGTCATCTTTAAGCTCTAGGAGCACGGCATGGTTCCTCAGGCGCCCTCCCTAGGGTCTCGAACACCTGCACCCATGGGCATAGCACCATTCGGCTGCTGGTCCTTTTGCGTTAGAAGCTTAAAGCATGCATCGTTCTTGTGTCTTGGAAGTTTCTGGGTGGCCCACTTCTGCGACTGGGGCTTCTTCCCTATGTCATTACATTCCTAGGTCTTGAAGCCAGGCTTCCTGTGCATACATCTTGTCAGTCTTGACAGTCACTTTTTATCACAGATGATGAAGTTCTACGCTTTGTTTCAGGGGCTTCCATGGAGCCTCTTCACATCACCACCGTGGTCTCCAGGTCTTCTTCCCGACAGTGACTTCGATCCGGGTGTCATCCTTCTCGCTGAGAGTTTTTTCTCTCATCCTTGAGGCGTGTTGTTTTTAGCGTTCTGTGTAGTCTTGGTCTGTGATTGTGTGTGTGTCTGGCTCGGAACCCCCCTGCCCAGGTGCGCAGAGCTCAGTGCAGGCAGAATAGTGACGAGAGTCTATAGTTAATACGTGTATCTGTTGAGACTGAGGCAAAGTTTGCGTAGTCATCTGGAATTGATTAGCTCTCAGTAGGTTGGGTGCGTGGGTGTTTCATTAGTGGGTGTTGGCGTAAGCAGAGCTCAGAGAGGCTGTTCACAGTTAGCGAAGGAGATAATATCTCAAAGATGTTCAGGCTGCTTTGTGTGGGGTGTAATGTTTTTTTGTGGGCTTATTTTGTTTCTGTTTGTTTGATGGCAGGCTGTAGTGGGCCCTGGTTGAACAGTGTTTCTAAGCAGAAACAAGACCTTTGGAATTAAGCTGCTGCTCTGCATCAGGGTAATGTTTGATTTTTTTTTTTTTTTTCTCCTTTTAGATGCAGAGAGATGAGATGTGCAGCATGAAGCAGGGGAGCCGAGAGGAGCACTGTACGGCAGTGGCTCGGCATGTGGTATTAGAGGGAAGATGTCACTGGCACCTCTATGAATACAATTGGGTACTTTTTTTTTTTCATGTGAAAGTGAGGTTATGTAGCCGTGTGGGAATGTGTTGGACTGAGGTACAACAGAACCAGTTTTCCTTTCCTTAATTTTACTTTTCAGGTAAGTCTCTTCTAACTAACTGAACTCTCTGAAGATAATGACATATTTTTCAGGTAGTATCAGCTTCCAAAGTGCTAAGACCTTATATTTACACTTAATGCCAAGGGATGCCATGCGGAGAGGCTCTTGGTTATACTTATTGCTGTAACAACTTGTGTCAGGTAACTGTGTGCGCCATGTTGGAGCGTCGGAAGCGGAAGAGCGTAGAGGGGTCTGTGGAATAAATACTAAATTGGCTAAAAAATACAAAAGTACAGCATTGTTCACACATTAAGGAAAAGTATAAAATCAAGAGGCTTCTGAGGTAGAAAATAGCCGCAGCTGGCATGAAGGACACAACATCTGTGGTTCCCTGATAAGCTACATGAGGTACGGGACGGGATGCAATTATTCCGTGGCTTTACCTTATGATGTATAGCGGATACAGGAATGGGATGATACCATGAAACAGATAAGCTGCCAATTAGCTGCCCGCTAGATGCTCAGAGCCAACATTTTGTCAAATTTTGATGAAATGCTGTCCTTTGTGCGAACTTTGCTCATTATAATGTCATTATAATACCAAAACACACCTCCATCCCGAAGGCTACCCGCCTCCAAGGTGCGACCACTCCTTCTTGAGTCTGCGCCCTGAATTTCTCGTAAACTATACCTTTAATTGTGAAGCGAGAGAAATTTACACCAATCATGATAAAAGTATGTATGACTAAAGTCACTCAAACTCCACCTTGAAGATAACAAATAGTATAAAAATAGCCCAAGAGAGGGGGGATACCCAGGGAAGACACCATCACAAAGAATTACATCACTGACTTCTGGGATCAGTCGACGGGCTGAGCCTCTCTTCCCCCCCCATAGGGACGCCTTTGGGTAAGACTTAGATTATACCGAGTGCTTCCTCGGGAAACTTAGAAATTTCTCTAGAGACTCTCTTTTCCTACATTTAAAGCCAGGCTGTATCGTTTATAACTTTGTCGCGCGTTTTGTATATGTAACAATACTTTCATTTGCACGTGCTTTGCAGACAGTGTATTTATCACCGGCAATCCTAAGAACCTATATATCTGTTGTTTAAATAAACTGCACTTTTTTTAAGTAGCTAGTCGTTCTGGTTTCTCACTGAACGCGACCAAAGACTCGAGAGTGGCCGTGTTAGTTCATGAGCACGACTAGACTGAAGGTGCAGTCCACTATTAGTGTATCCAAATCGTAATAGTTTAATACATATTAAACGCGATTGGACTGATAGTGCTGAATTGGGCATCACTCAGAATTTAAACCTAGCCGCACCTAGCCTCCCACCTCAGTGAGGAGTGTTAGAACGCAAGGGGGTTTATCTTCTGCCAAAACCGCTTTGCCCCTTTTCACGCAACAGAATTTTGGCGTAGTCGGCAGGATTGCCATGGATAAACTGCTGCAAAAATATGATTGTGCCCCTTCCCAGGCTGGGAAGGAGTGGGCCCGTAAATTTTGGAAGGATGAAGAGAAAGTGGTGGAACGTATTGAAGAGTGTCGGGTTTCACAGAAGCTCAGAGCGGGGAAAGGCAAAGGTGTGATTTGTGCGGTGTTAGGCGCCTGTTTATCTTGTGCACAACAAGAAGCTAGGGAAACCCCTGCTCCTAATCTGATTTCAGCTGTAGAATATGCAACCCTGAAATCGGAGAATGAGGTGTTGAAGTCATCACTAGCCTTTCAAAAGGAGACAGGAGAAAAATTAAGAACTCAAGTTGATAAGCTTGTGAGTGAGAATGAATGTTTAGGAAACCGGAATGCTCAACTTGGGAGTGAAAATCACCAACTTAAAATGTTATTGGAAAGGGTGACTGGGCTCTTAGATAAAATGCAGCCCTCGACCCAGGTCCAACAGATTCGTAAATTAATGTGTTATCCAAATTCTGGAACCCAGACCGGAGATTTTTGGTCTAATAGTGAAGATGAGGAAGAAGATGAGGAGGGAAGGACTTTTACTGTGAAATCTCGAGTCTTTCCTTTACGACCTCTGATTAAAACTGAAACCACAGTTGATGAGGATGATGAGGAAGTCCGTAACACTGTGCGTACTATTCCGTGGACACCAACAGAGTTAGCGAAAATAAGGGAAAAATATTCGAGGCGGCCAGAAGAATCAGCTGTTGAGTATGTGTGGCGAGTTTCTTCTGAAGGAGGAGATAGAATTATGTTGAGTGAGGAAGAAGCAGGAGACTCTTGGGGACCAGGAGTGTTTTTAACTACAATGGACGGGGATCATAATTATTCCCTAACCGCTCGAGCAGCCTTTTGGGCAGGTGGTATGGATCCGCGAGAGAGGGGAGAGCCATTAGAGATTAGAGCTACAGGCTACTCTGAACTGTTTGCGGCGATACGGAAAGCAGCTTGTCTGCAAGCCATGTATGACAGAGAGGAATTTCGGAAATCCCCAATGTCAGCTGCTATCGACCCCGATCGATTAGCCCCTCTCATCCGTGGTCTTCCCGATTGCCTGAAGCCATTTGTTGTTCGTACTCAAGATCGTATACGAGAGGCTCGGGATGCTCATGGGCGGGGCCGGCGTCGCTACATGCCCACCTGGAATGAATATGTACAGGAAATAGACCAATATGGGCGCCGAATGGGCTGGGCCAGCCTAACTAGCGAAAAATCCTCCGAACAGCCCCGAAAGGTTCGCCAAGTCCGAACTCACACTCAAAACCCCAAACCGGTGGAAAGGTTTAAGCCTGATAAGGACCGGAATGAGTTGTGGCGTAAAGCCCTACAATTAGGGGTGCCCCGACAATTCTTGCACGGTGTCCCTACGGGAGATCTCCGTACACTGGTCCAATCTCTAACTAGAAAGAATAATTCGGCTGGGGAGAAAAGTCTAACCAGAGAATCCCCAAGCTGTGAGAAAATTGTGCCTTCTGCACCGGAGCGTAATTTGATTGATTTGTCAGAGTCCCAGTCAAAAAACTCCTATCCCCGGGGAGGGCAGTGAGCCACCCTGTCCGGCGGGTACTGGCTATTCAATGGCTCTCTCATAAAGATTCTGAACCTATTATCGCCATTCCTGTCGGACCCCGGAGGATGTCAGTAAACTTTATTATTGATACCGGAGCCCAAATGTCTGCAATCACTAACAAAACGGCACAACTTCTAGGTATAAATCCCACCAGACGCAGAGTCAACTTCGCAGGAATTGATGGTGTGGTAAAAACATGCCCCGTTGCAAAAATTAACCTCTGGTTGCCAGGAGAGCAGCGGATGACCAGGGCGGAAGTGTTAGTGGGTGCCTCGCGTACTAACCTCCTAGGATTTGACGTGCTGCGTGGGCGAATGTGGAAATTCCCAGATGGAACTGTGTGGAGTTTTGCAGGATGCGAAAAAGTAATAGACACAGTGAAATTGAGTCTCTTGGAAACTTCCATGCCTTTACCTCCCTCTAAAATCACTAATGTCCGGCAGTATCCACTGCCTGCAGCTGCACTTGCAGGAGCAGACGGGGTGGTATCAGATTTAGAAAAAAGAGACATCATCAAGAGGACTCACTCGCCTTATAATTCACCAGTGTGGCCGGTAAAGAAACCAAACGGGCAATGGCGTTTCACAGTAGATTACCGAAAGTTGAATGCCAACACTGCACCCCTCACTGCCGCAGTTCCAAATATCGCGGAAATTGTGACAATGATACAAGGAGCTGCCCATCCTTGGATGGCTGCCTTAGATGTTAAAGACATGTTTTTTATGATCCCCCTCCTTGAGCAGGACAAAGCGCGGTTTGCATTCACGTGGAAAGGAGTCCAATATACCTTTAACCGACTTCCACAAGGATACAAACATTCCCCCACTATTGCTCATAATGCTTTAGCTAAAGTGCTATCAGAGATTCCTGTTTCACAGGGATGTACGGTATACCAATATATTGATGACATCCTAATAGGGGGAGAGAACCAAGAAAGTGTAAAAGACATGATGAAAAACATCCGAAAAACATTACTTGATTTAGGATTGGAAATTCCAGACTCAAAGTGTCAGGGACCTGCACAGGAAGTTAAATTCCTGGGGGTCTGGTGGATTAAGGGAGCTGCTTCTGTCCCTCAGGATACCCTGGAAAAAATAGAGCATGGACAGAATCCATCCAGCGCGAAGGAGTTACAGCAAGTTCTGGGAACTTTAAGTTATTGGCGTAAACACATCCCTGGCTTTTCCATCATTGCTCGCCCCCTTTATAGTTTGCTCAAAAAGGGTAGATCCTGGGAGTGGACTAAACAACACACTAATGCTCTGCAATTACTAATAAAGGAGCTAAGGTTATTCCAACAGCTTGGTCCTATACATCCAACTGACCCTGTCCACGTAGAATGGGGGTTCAGTGAACATGGTTCCCATTGTAATTTATGGCAGAAAGGACCAGCAGGACCGGAGAGACCATTAGAATTTAGCTCTCACTCCTTCAATGATACTGAGAGCAGATATTCAGACCTTGAGAAGGGTTTACTGTCCCTAGTGCGAGCGTTGCAACGAACAGAGCAGATAAGAAGAGAACAGAGTGTGATCATTCGTGGACCTTTTCGCCTCCTAGATGTGGTCCGTAAAGGGACAACACCACCAGCTGGCATTGCCCAGAAACCTACAGTTCGAAAGTGGTATGCTTATTTAGAAGGCATTAATGAAATCATGCCAGTCTCTGAAGGCAGTGTTAAAGTATCCAAGCTGCAAAAGGATATAGATGGTGCCCTATTGTTCCAATCCCCACCAAACAGGCCATCTCCGATCCAAGAAGCTCCTCCTTTGAAGGAAGGCAGTGATCTTACAGGAGTGTGGTTTACTGATGCGTCATCTCACCGTGAAAACAATAAGTGGAAATATAAGGCCGTAGCACTGGAAGTAGCAACGGGAGAAAGAGCGATGGAAACAGGGGAGGGTAGTGCACAAGTAGGGGAACTCAGAGCTGTCCTACTAGCTGCACAACATGGAGCCACCTCCATTTACACTGACTCATATGCTGTTTTTAAAGGAGCCACTGAATGGATAGGACACTGGGCAGCCAATGATTGGCAGGTGAACAGAGTCCCGATTTGGGAGACGGACAGTTGGAAGCAACTGTTAGAAATAGGAGAACAGAGAACATTGCACATTGGTTGGGTAAAAGGCCATGATCGTTCAAACTCGATCACTGCTCAATTCAACCAACAGGTAGATAGCCTCACGCGGCTACAGCAAATTGACATTGTAGATGATGGTCGGGAATGGGAACGCTTACTTGAATGGTTACATGTTAAACGTGGCCACACAGGCCGTGCTGACCTGTATCAGGAAGGTCTAGCCCGGGGGTGGCCCGTGTCGGTTAAGCTGTGCGAACAAATAGTAACTGCCTGTTCACAATGTCGCCTACGACTCAGCAAAGATCATCCGAGTAAGGCGCCTCCCTTACACATTCGGGACAAGAAAACGTTGTGGCATTCATGGCAGATTGACTATATTGGGCCCTTGAGATTATCAGGTGGGAAAAGATATGTCCTGGTAGGAGTGGAGATTATCTCCAGCCTCAGTATGGCCAGCAGTTTCAAATCAGCTACCGGGGACAACACAGTGAAAGGCCTAAAAGGGTGGTTCAGCACACTTCCCCTTCCCGAGGAAATCCAAAGTGATAATGGTTCACACTTTACCGCTTCGGTGGTACAAGATTGGGCCAAAGAAGAAGGGATTCGATGGGTATTTCATACTCCCTATTATCCCCAGGCTAATGGCATTGTTGAACGCACCAATGGATTGGTTAAGCGTTTTGCAAAAACTCATGAACCTGGTTGGCATTTGCGATTGGACGATGCCATCTATCAATTAAATAACAGATGGAGTGGAGACGGCTGTCCTAAAATGAAAGCTTTCTGTGTATCTGCCAATATTATCTCTCCAAAGGCTCCCAATGAACCGGGAAAATACCCTGGAAGATTTCACCCTGGGCAACCTGTGCTAGTGAAAATGCCTCAAATTGGGACGGTACCAATGGTGCTAGCTACTCCCAAAAATCCCTATGCATGGGAAGCCAAGGACTGTTCAGGGAAGATACACCGGATCAGCACCCGGTGGATCTCGCCTTCTTTTTAACCCCGTCGGTCGAATAAGACCGAGCAGATTTTCTTTTCCTTTGTGTCTTTCAGGAACCTTGGATGAGCTGTACAGACGGATTGGCCTACACTACCTTTGAGTGTCTCCAGGGAATCCTGACATTGATCCTGGCAATAATACTATTTTTATTATGTATGGCTACCTGGAGGCCCAAATTCTAAAATGACGAATTGGCAGATGGAATTGATGCTATTCAGTTTTACCTTTTTATTCCCTGTTGTTTGTAGTCAGAGAGACCCAGAGTGGCCATGGTCTCAAGCCTTTGTTAAACACAATGCGATGGCAGGTACTAGAAAGGGAGACTTGAGTTTGGCCACTGTAGTTCTACAGGAAAATGAGGTGTTACATGAATGGACCTGGAATAGTTGGTACCCAGTCCTGAAAGGTAAGGCAGGGGTGGAAGCCCGAGTAGGGTGTAGAATGATCAACGGCTCAAACCATGAGAAGGCCATGAGAATAGAGATATTTCGCCCTCAGAACCCACGCTCAATGACAACAAAGCACTGTGTCACCGACAAGTGGGATTGCTGGTATAATTTTACTCTTGTTGAACCCACTCTTGTAACTTGTCGTTGGCAACAGGATGAAATAGCGCTGCTATTTGAATTCAAGATAGACGTAGCACCTGACCTTTGGGATAATGCATTGTCACGGTACACTGCAAGCACCGGAACACCAGGAAACAAAAGGGGTTTAAATCTCTCCACTCTGGTTATACAAGGAAGTGAAGTATATTCCAGAGATAAATGGAGATGGAATGATTCACTTCAAATGGCTAAAATAGAGGCCACCCTTGGAAAGAGAATACATATTGGTTGCCGATTTATCAATGGGTCTACTCACCACAGGCCAACTTTAATTAAAACCATCTATGTAGACTCTACCAAACCAGACAAATACAACACTGACTGTTACAAAATTATGGAGCCAAATTCAGATTGCTGGCACAATTTCACTTTTATCAAACCTACAATAGTGTATTGTATTTGGGGCTACAGGGGCACAGAATTGTTATTTGAATTTATGATTGACTCAAATACACCTGAACTTGCCGAAATAAATCCAGAACCTACACCCCCACAAACTCTCAAAGGCGTACCTTCTAAGCCCTCGATTAGTCTAACTCCTTACATTTTCAACATTGGCCCTTATGTTATTAAACACACAGGTCAACAACAGATACTGTTTAATCCCACGTATTCCCTCAAACGAGTAGAATTGTCAATGCAGATTAAAATCTCTGCGATCAAACCCACTTGTTTACCATTCCTAAGTACATCTTATGCAGGATGGTCAGCATGGTTACGCAGACGAACTTTTGCCACTTCACAACGACTGAAGAGGGATGTGACTGGTATCTTAGGAACAGGCCTGGGAGTCTTAAATAGTATAGATGCTGAGATACTTGCCAACAAACTAGTCACAACCACTACTGATCTGGACAAATTAAGATGTCCCCTACAGTCCTCTCTATTAGCATTGGGAAACCACCAATGGCTTTTATCGAATATATTGCCTCAGTGGGAAGAAACGGGTGAAAAAGACCATCAGCTGATCACAGATGCACTTGGTACAACCCAAAACAATGTTTCCTTGGCTCTTAGTTGTATCCAAGCCCAATTGTGGATGCAATCTATGACAGCCGCAATCATAAGGGAAGGTGAAGAAGGCACCTTGCCCACCGAAATTCGAAAAGTAATATGGGATAACGCAATTGAATTTGAGAAAAAATTTCAGTCCTGGTGGTATCTGGTTAACTTCACCTATGATCCCATTGAGAGCAAGGCCACAGCTTTTGTCTTAACAATACGCAATGCTTTGGTATACACCATATACCCAATCATTGCGCTGGGGTTGAATCACCAAGGAGCCATACTCTATCCAATAGAGCACAGAGTGTGGGCACAACAAAATGAGAATAAGTGGCAAACTGTTGATGTTGACGCATGCGTTTCACGAGACCAACAAGGATTCATTTGTGAGAGTAATACCCTGAAAGCACAAGACATTTGTCTTGACACCAACCAGAATGTTTGTCACTTTGAGATACATCCCGATGAAACCCCAGAAACTGTGCTTGTATATATTGGGAAAGGGTGTGTTTGCATGAGGTCTCCCTGTAGTCTTGTATTCATAGATGACATAGTAGTTGATATAAGTAATCACTCAAACCTTTGTGTTTGTAACTTTACTAACATTATCGGATGTGACTTCAATTATTCAGCTCCTGTTACATCTTTTCAATTGCTACAATCTAATTATACATTGATTCGAGATTTGTTGCCTACCCCCATCGGAATGAATCTCTCACTGGTGAAGAAGTTACTACAACACGATGAATTGAAGCGACTGTTGAAAGAGGCCCAAGAAAATGGACAGAGAACTTTGATTACCGTCCATCATGATGTTGAAGAAATACACCAAGTGCTGGAAAGAGTCAAGAGAGACGGAGGACATGGATGGGGAGATACTCTTTTTGGATGGTCACCGACAGTTACAGGACTTTATAACAAGATGCTCCATCCTGTTGTTGTTTTACTAATACTCATTGTTTTGTGCTTCGCTTTGACAATTGTTTTGTATGTTAGACTTTGGATTATGATGAAAAGTTTAACTCATTTGATCACTCCACGAGATGTATTTGCACTTGATATCCCTCACCACAAGAACACATGTGATCTTTCCTATCAGTATTGAGTATCGTGGAGCTTGAGTGACTGTAGTCACGGGGTGGATTATGTGGAATAAATACTAAATTGGCTAAAAAATACAAAAGTACAGCATTGTTCACACATTAAGGAAAAGTATAAAATCAAGAGGCTTCTGAGGTAGAAAATAGCCGCAGCTGGCATGAAGGACACAACATCTGTGGTTCCCTGATAAGCTACATGAGGTACGGGACGGGATGCAATTATTCCGTGGCTTTACCTTATGATGTATAGCGGATACAGGAATGGGATGATACCATGAAACAGATAAGCTGCCAATTAGCTGCCCGCTAGATGCTCAGAGCCAACATTTTGTCAAATTTTGATGAAATGCTGTCCTTTGTGCGAACTTTGCTCATTATAATGTCATTATAATACCAAAACACACCTCCATCCCGAAGGCTACCCGCCTCCAAGGTGCGACCACTCCTTCTTGAGTCTGCGCCCTGAATTTCTCGTAAACTATACCTTTAATTGTGAAGCGAGAGAAATTTACACCAATCATGATAAAAGTATGTATGACTAAAGTCACTCAAACTCCACCTTGAAGATAACAAATAGTATAAAAATAGCCCAAGAGAGGGGGGATACCCAGGGAAGACACCATCACAAAGAATTACATCACTGACTTCTGGGATCAGTCGACGGGCTGAGCCTCTCTTCCCCCCCCATAGGGACGCCTTTGGGTAAGACTTAGATTATACCGAGTGCTTCCTCGGGAAACTTAGAAATTTCTCTAGAGACTCTCTTTTCCTACATTTAAAGCCAGGCTGTATCGTTTATAACTTTGTCGCGCGTTTTGTATATGTAACAATACTTTCATTTGCACGTGCTTTGCAGACAGTGTATTTATCACCGGCAATCCTAAGAACCTATATATCTGTTGTTTAAATAAACTGCACTTTTTTTAAGTAGCTAGTCGTTCTGGTTTCTCACTGAACGCGACCAAAGACTCGAGAGTGGCCGTGTTAGTTCATGAGCACGACTAGACTGAAGGTGCAGTCCACTATTAGTGTATCCAAATCGTAATAGTTTAATACATATTAAACGCGATTGGACTGATAGTGCTGAATTGGGCATCACTCAGAATTTAAACCTAGCCGCACCTAGCCTCCCACCTCAGTGAGGAGTGTTAGAACGCAAGGGGGTTTATCTTCTGCCAAAACCGCTTTGCCCCTTTTCACGCAACAGGGTCGCACCCACAGTGAAGAGCGGTCAGGACCGTTGACCCGAATCCGACTGACGGGGTATTCCATCCCATCCTCATCACGCTCAGTATAAAAGCTAGAGGGATCGAAGGGGTCGGTACCTTTCCTTCAACATCCAGCGTCTGAGGACTCCTCTGTCCGTTTGTCATCCTTTCATCCCGATTCATGCATTTGTGCAACCAGTCTGGCCTCCAGTTTCCATCCGTTGCTGACTCCAGTATCGGACTTTCCCCATGCCTGCCAGTGAAGCGATGGTCACCGTGGGAGCTTGATACCGTGTTGTGTGTATATATTGTATATATTTCCTCATTGTCTTGTTACTGTTGTCTTTTGTTGGTATTATTTTTCTGTTAATATTTCATTACAGTACACTTTCTTTTTCAATCGATAAATCCCTCTCATTCTTTTCTCCCTCGGGAGAGAAGTTAAAAGGGAGCATCTGTCGCTTGTTTTAATGCCCAGCCTAACCTGGGACAGCGATGACAGGTAGGGCACCCGAGCAGACTCGGGCGAGGAGAGCGGCGGCCCAAAGCGTCGGTTCTTTCTCAGCCGCTGTATTACAGGCAGCGTACGAGCCTCTGCTTGCACTCTGACTGTCGGTCCTATCCAGAATACAGTTGTGGCAGCAGTCGGGTAATATGCGTGGTCTCGCTGGAAGCGCTGTATGACCCATTGTGGGGTTTCTTTTACGAGGAAGCTAAAGCATGTTGAGTCTTGATAAAAATATTGTTATTGCGCTTAATGATCTACTTTCCTCTGTAGGTTAGCGTGACATGTATCTCTTTCTGTCTACGCCCTGCAAAAGTTTAAGTTTACTTCTCTACCGGGTCCCGTTGCTGACACAAGTGACGTAGCTGTAGTAAAAGAGCACTTATTGCTACTTACTGTAAGGGCTGCTTTCTCCGTTTTGTTGTTTTGCACGCTGTAATCTTCAAGCACGTGAGAAAAGGAGCAGCCGCTCCTTTGGCAGACTTTATGCCTTCTGGCGGTGAGCCCGGCCCCTTTCCGCGGCCGTGGTGGGAAGGGGGGTGGGCTGGGCCCGGGGTGCAGGAACCAGGGCCTCTGTTGGGGCAGCTCATTCCGCCGCCGGGCTTCTCCAGGATCAGAGCTATGCCTGTCCTTCCATCAATTGCAGCTTTGGAGGCGGCTCAGCTCCTGGGGCGGAGATGTTCTCCCACTTAAGAGAATCAGAGGTATGAACTTGGAGGTGGGAAGACTTTCAGGACCGGGTGAGGTTTGGCAGCATGTAGAGTAGAGAGCGGTCTCGTATGCTGTTTCTTTTCCTTGTGGTTTTTCAGGTGGGTCACAGTGTAGTGAGCATTCAGAGGCGGCGAGATGGTTTAACAGTATGACTTCTTTATTCCAGGTGCGGTGTGTTTTCCTGGAATCCCTGTCTGTATTGAAGATGGAACTTTATTTGGTTTCTTTTTTCCACTGGTTTTGCTGTATCCCAGGTAAGATGCCAATAGAATTTGTCTCAGTCGGGCAGACGAGATTACTTTGCAGGGCTTGGGTGTTCATCTTGTCTGCAGCCGTAGATGGAGTTTTCGCATTTCTCAGGAAAGGAAGAGGGATGTAAGGTATAATGTCTTTCAGGGTGTGGGACGGCTTGTCTTTCCCCACAGCGTGCAGGGTACGGCATTCAGGAGGGTGACGGTGTTGTGGAGGAGGCATCTCCTCTCGGGATGCTTATTGCGCGTGCTGTGGCTGCTTTTGGGATTATTTTTTCTTCTCCTTTTGCAGAGGAAGAAGAGAAAGCTGGTGACCGCAGGAATGTATCGGGTGGCTGGTTTTTGTGGACTGCATCGAGGAAGGATTTGGATGCCACCCGGGCATCCAAAAGTTAAGTAGAGAGTCAGGCGCCAGAGAGGGGCCGAGGTGGACAGTTGCAAAATGGGGTCTTTGATGTTAGCGTAGTGGTGAGGACTGTCCCAGGGCACAGTCATATTTGGGAAGGTACAGGATGTGGCTTACTGTTCAGTGTGACGCTAGCGCGTCCCGGGCAGGGCAGTTCCAGCCTGTGTGTGTTGTCGTGTCGTTTGTGTGGTCTGTGTTCTGCATCTTAGCCCTTTCTTGGGTCTCGAGGTCATCTTTAAGCTCAACGAGCATGGCGTGAGGACTCGGGCATCGTCCTTAGGGTCTCGAATGCTCGGATCCGTGGGCATAGCACCATTCGGCTGCTGCTCTTCTTGCGTTAGAAGCTTTCGGCGTGCATCGGTCTTGTGTCTCGGAAGTTTCCGGGCGGCCCGCTTCCATGACTGGGACTTCTTCCCTGCATCGTTACGTCCTTAGGTCTTGAAGCCAGGCTTCGTGCGCATACATCTTGTCGGGCTTAACAATCCCTTCTTATCAGGGACTGTGAGGTTCTATGCTTTGTTTCAGGGGCTTCCATAGAGCCTCTTCACATCATCAACACCACAGTCCCACAGGCCTTCTTGTCCGATGGTGACTTTGGTCCCGGCGCCATTCTTCTTGCTGAGAGTTTTCTCTTGTCTTTTTAGGCATGTCTTTCATGGTGTTCTTCATAGTGTTGGTCTACGACTGTGTGTGTTTGGCTCGGGGCTGCCCTGTCCAGGCACATAGTGTCCAGGGTAGGCAGAATCACGATGAGAGTCTGTAGTGAATATGAGGATCTGCCTAGACCCAGGCAAAGGTTGCTCAGTCGTCTCTAATCGATTAGCTCTCGAGAGGCTGCGTGGACGGGTGTTTCATTAGCGGGCGCTGGCATAAGCGGAGCCAAGTCGGAGAGGGTGTTCGCGGCTAGCGAAGGGGACAGTATCTCAAAGACGGTAAGCCTGCTTTGCATGGGGTGTAATGTTTGCAGGCTTCTCTTTTTTTGGATGACAGGCTGCAGTTGGACTTATGTGAACAGGGTTCCTAAGTAGAAAGACGACCTTTGGAATTAAGCTACTGCTCCTCATTAGGGTAATGTTTGATATTGGTGTGTTGTTTTTTTCAGGTGCAGAGAGATGAGATGGGCAGGGCGACGCAGGGGACCTGTGAGGAGTGCGGTACGAAGGTGGCTCGGCACGAGGTAATAAAGGGAAGATGTGACTGGCGGCTCCATGAATACAATTGGGTACTTCTTTTATTCATGTGCATGTGAGCTTGCGTAGCCATGTGCTAATGTGCTGGACTGAGGTTCAACAGAACCAGTGTTGTTTTCAGTCATTTTACGTTTCAGGTAAGTCTCTTCCAACTAACTGAACTGTCTGAAAATAACGACATGTTTTTCAGGTAGTGTCCACTTCCAGAGCACCAAGACCTTATATTTACACTTAATGTGAAGGCATACCATGCAGAGTGGCTCTTGCCTTATACTTATTGCTATAACAGCGCAGCTCAGCTGACTTTTACGTACGCCCCATCGGAAGCAGAAAAGCGTAGAGGGGCGGCACCCACAGTGAAGAACGGACGGGATCGGTGATCCGAATCTGACCAACACGGTATTGCATCCCATCGTCATCACGGTCAGTATAAAAGCGGAGGGATCGAAGGGGTCGGTACCTTTCCTTCGATGGCTGGCATCCGAGGACTCCTCTGTCTGTTCGGCATCCTTTGATCCCGATCGTGCATTTATGCAACCAGATCTGGAATCTGGTTCCCATCAGTTGTGAGGTCGGGTCCTGGACTTTCCCCATGCCTGCCAGCGAAGCGATGGTTATCCTGGGAGCTCCATACTGGGTTGTGTGTATATATTTTCTCTGTGCTACTGTTTTACTGTTATTGTTGTCTTTCCTTGGTACTACTTTTCTGTTTATATTTCATTAGAGTTCAGTTTCTTTTTCAGTTCCTAAGTCTCCCTCAAGAGAGAAGTTAAAAGAGTGCATCTGTCACTTGGTTTAATGCACGGCGTAATCCATGACAGGAATGACAGATAGGGCACTGGAGCGGACTCGGACGAGGAAAGCGGCGGTCGGAAGGGTCGGTTCTTTCTCAGCTGCCGCATTACAGGTGGCATACAAGCCTCTGCTTGCGCTCTGTCTGTCATTCCTATCCAGAACATAATTCTGGCAGAAGTCAGGTAATACGCGGGGTCTGGCTAGAAGTGACATATCGCGGCCCCCCCCCCAGTATTTTGGGTTTTCTTTTTGAAGGAAACAAAAGGACATTGTGTCTTGATTAAAAACATGGGTATCGGGCCTAATGATCTACTTGCCTGCATAGGCTAGGATGACGTCTTTCTCTTTCTGCCTACGCCCTGCAAAAGTTTAATTAAGTTTACTTACCTACCGGGCCCCGTTGCTGACGCAATCGATGTAGTTGTAACAAAAGAACACGTATTGTCACTTCCTCTAAGGGTCGCTTTCTCCGTTTTGGTGTTTTGCATGCTGTACTTTTCAGGCCTGTGAGGAAAGGCCGCTTCTCCGGCAGGCTCTATGGCTTCTGGAGGTCAGCCGGGCCCCTCTCCCAGGTGCTGGTGGGAAGGGCGGTGGGCGGGGCCCGGGGTATATAACCCACAGCCTCTGCTGGGGCAGCTCATTCTGCTGCCGGGCTTCTCCAGGGTCACAGCTCTGCCAGTCCTTCCGTCGCTCCCATCTTTGGAGGCGGCTCAGCTACTGGGACGGAGATGTTATCTCATTTAGAGAATAGCAGGTAGGAAGCTGGAGGTGGTAAGACCTTGAGGACCAGGTGAGGTTTGGTAGCACGTACAGTAGAGAGCAGCCTCGTACGCTGCTTCTCTTTCTTGTGGTTTTTCAGGTGAGTCACGTTGTAATGAGCATTTCGGGGTGGTGAGATGGTTTAAGGGTACCGTCTTCTGTCTTCCAGGCACGGCCACTTTTCTGGAATCCCTGGCTCTATTGAAGATGGAACTTTCTTGCTGTTTCTTTTTTCACTGGTTTTGCCGTATCATGGGTAAAACGCCGATAACATTTGTCTCGATGAGGCAGATGATGAGATTACTTTGCAGAGACTGGGTGAGCATCTTGTCTCAAGAAAGCTGCAAGGACATAAGGTGTAATGTCTTGCAGGGTGTGGGGCGCGTCGTCGCCTTCCCCCACGGTGCGCAAGGCACCGCCATGTCCCTGGAGCATTTGCGGCTGGCGGCAGGCCCCCGGTGTAGGTCGGATCAGGGCTTCGCTGACTCTGTGGGTCTGTAGCAGAGCCCGGAGTCCATGGGAAGACAGAAGATAAGAGATGAGGGCGGAACGCAGGGAGGAGCTGAGAAGAGCCGCTCCCGAGGAGGGTCTGATGCCGGGTGTTCAGGCTGGCAAATAAAGGGTGGGAGCTGTGGGGTAGAAGTGGGGCTACTTCCCGGATGGCTCAGGAGAAGAGAGAGGCTTTCTAAAGTTTTGGCACCAGGGCATGGCTAGGAAAGGGAGGCGGGTTCACAAGTCTTTCTCGGACAGGTTTTGCAGATGGGTTTGTGTGTCATTGGAGCCTGGTGTGTTCTAGGCTCTGGCATTTGAGGTGAGACGGATAGTATCGAGGCGGGGCACGGGACTGGTGGTTGGCAGAAGCGCAGTGCGCAGGAAGGATTCAGATGCCTGTCCCTCCGAAAGCTTAGTTGACAGTCTGGTGCTGTAGAGGGGTGGAGGTGGACAATTGCAAAATGGGGTCTTTGATGTTAGCATAGTGGCGAGGGCTGTCCCGGGGCACAGTCATATTTGGGAAGGTAAAGGATGTGGCTTACTGTTCGGTGTGATGTTAGCGCATCCTGGGCAGGGCAGTTCCAGCCTGTGTGTGTTGTTGTGTCGTTTGTGTTGTCTGTGTCTTGCATCCTGGACCTTTTTTTGGGTCTCGAGATCATCTTTAAGCTTCAGGAGCATGGAATGTGCATCAGGTGCCATCCTTATGGTGTCGAACACCTGCAGCCGTGGGCGTAGCACCAACCATCTGCCTCTCTTCTTGCATTAGCGTCTTAAAGCGTGCATCGGTCTTGCATCTTGGAACTTTCCGGATGGCCCTCTTTAGCGACTGGGGCTTCTTCCCTGCGTCGTTATGTTTTTAGGTCTTGAAGCTAGGCTTCCTGCACGTCCATCTTGTCAGGCTCGACAGTCCCTTCTCAGGAACTGTGAAGTTCTACACTTCGTTTCAAGGGGTTCTGTGGAGCCTCTTCACATCGTCACCAGCGCAGTGCCGCAGGCTGTCTTGCCCGACGGTGACTTTGGTCCCGGCGTCATCCTTCTTGCTGAGAGTTGTGTCTCATCCTTGAGGCGTGTTCGTAGTGTTCTGTGTAGCGTCAGTCTGTGTGCCTTTGGCTCGGGGCTGCCCTGCCCGGGCGCGTAGGGTCCAGGGTAGGCAGAATCACGATGAGAGTCTGTAGTGAATATGAGGATCTGCCTAGACCCAGGCAAAGGTTGCTCAGTCGTCTCTAATCGATTAGCTCTCGAGAGGCTGCGTGGACGGGTGTTTCATTAGCGGGCGCTGGCATAAGCGGAGCCAAGTCGGAGAGGGTGTTCGCGGCTAGCGAAGGGGACAGTATCTCAAAGACGGTAAGCCTGCTTTGCGTGGGGTGTAATGTTTGCAGGCTTCTCTTTTTTTGGATGACAGGCTGCAGTTGGACTTATGTGAACAGGGTTCCTAAGTAGAAAGACGACCTTTGGAATTAAGCTACTGCTCCGCATTAGGGTAATGTTTGATATTGGTGTGTTGTTTTTTTCAGGTGCAGAGAGATGAGATGGCCAGGGATACGCAGGGGACCTGTGAGGAGTGCGGTACGAAGGTGGCTCGGCATGAGGTCATAAAGGGAAGATGTGACCGGCGGCTCCATGAATACAATTGGGTACTGCTTTTATTCATGTAAATGTGAGTTTGCGTAGCCATGTGCTAATGTGCTGGACTGAGGTTCAACAGAACCAGTGTTGTTTTCAGTCATTTTACTTTTCAGGTAAGTCTCTTCCAACTAACTGAACTCTGAAAATAATGACGTATTTTTCAGGTAGTATCCACCTTTAGAGTGCCAAGACCTTGTATTTGCACTGAATGCGAAGGGATGCTGTGCAGAGAGCCTCTTGCTTATACTTATTCCTATAACAGCACAGCGCAGCTAACTTTCATATATGCCCTGTCGGAGGGTCGGAAGCAGAAAAGCATAGAGTGGTCGCACCCACGGTGAAGAGAAGACAGGACCGGTGACCCGAATCTGACCGATCGGGTATCGCATTCCATCCTCATCACGATCAGTATAAAAGCAGAGGCATCGAAGGGGTCGGTACCTGTCGTCTGGCCTTCGAGGACTCCTGTCTGTTCATTGTGCTTTGACCCCGATCCATGCATTTATGCAACCAGGTCTGGAATCTGGTTCCTGTCTGTCACAGAGTCCGGTCCCGGACTTTCCCCGTGCCAGCGGGTGAAGCAGCGGTCATCCTGGGAGCTCCGTATCGGGTTGTGTATGTCCTGTATATATTTAATGTTTTCTTGTTACCGTGCCTTTTCTTGGTATTATTTTGCTGTTAAGATTTCATTATAGCTCAGTTTATCTTTCAGTCCCTAAGTCTCTCTCTCGTTCTCCTCTGCATCAGGAGAGAAGTTAAAAGGGAGCACGTGTCACTTGTTTTACTGCACGGCCTAAGGCGCAACAGCAATGACGGACAGGGCCCCGGAGCAGACTCGGCCAAGGAGAGCGGCGGCCCCAAGCCTCGGTTCTTTCTCAGCCGCTGCATTACAGGCTGAGTACAAGCCTCTGCTTGGTCTGTCGATCCGATCCAGAACGTAGTTCTGGCACAAGTCGGGTTACATGCATCGTCTTGCTAGAAATGCTGTATGATTCGTGGGGTTTCTTTTAAGAGGAAACTAAAGCACATTGAGTCTTGATAAACATATTGTTGTTGTGCTGAATGATCTTCTTGCCTATTTAGGTTAGGATGATGTCTTTCTCTTTCTGTCTACACCCTGCAAAAGTTTAATTAAGTTTACTTACCTACCGGGCCCTGTTTCTTACACAAGTGATGTAGTTGTAATAAAAGAGCACGTATTGTCATTTCCTCTAAGGGTCGCTTTCTCCGAGTTGGTGTTTTGCACACTGTAATTTTCAGGCCTGTGAGGAAAGGAGCAGCCGCTCCTCTGGCAGACTCTATGCCTTGTGGAGGTCAGCCTGGCCCCTTTCCCAGGGGATGGCGGGCAGGGCCCGGGGTACATAACCCACAGCCTCGGCTGGGGCAGCTCATTCCGCCGCCAGGCGTCTCCAGGGTCGGGGCTCCGCCGGTCTTTCAGTCGACTGCAGCTTTGGAGGCCGCTCAGCTCCTTGGGTGGAGATGTTATCCCGTTTGGAGAATCGCAGGTAAGAAGCTGGAGGTGGTAAGACCTTGAGGACCAGGTGAGGTCTGGCAGCACATACAATAGAGAGCGGCCTTGTATGCTACTTTTCATCCTCGTGGTTTTTCAGGTGAGTCATGTTGTAATGAGCATTTCGGGGTGGTGAGATGGTTTAAAGGTATGGTTTTCTCTCTTCAGGCACAGCCATTTTTCTGGAATCCCTGTCTGTATTGAAGATGGAACTTCCTTGGTGGTTTTTTTTTTTTCCACTGGTTTTGCTGTATCCCAGGTAAGATGCCGGTAACATTTGTCTCAATTGGGCAGATCATGAGATTAATTTGCAGGGACTGGGTGAGCATCTCGTCTCAAGAAAGCAGCAGGGACGTAAGGTATAACGTCTTTCAGGGTGTGGGGCAGCTCATCGCCTTCCCCCACAGTGCGCGGTGTTCCGCAGCGTCCCTGGAGCCTTTGTGGCTTGCGGCAGGCCCCCGGTGTAGGTCGGATCAGGGCTTCGCTGACTCTGTGGGTCTGTAGCAGAGCCCGGAGTCCGTGGGAAGACAGAAGATAGGAGATAATGGCAGAATTAAGGGAGGGGCTGGGAAGAGCGGCTCCTGAGGAGCGTCTGATGCTGGGGGTTCGGGCCAGCAAATAGAGTGCGGGAGCTGTGGGGAATAAGTGGGGCTCCTTCCCTGACAGCTCAGGGATAAGAGAGAGGCTTTCTCAAGTTTTGGCACTGGGGGATGGTTAGGAAAAGGGAGGCGGGTTCACGATTTTTTCTTGGACAGGTTTTGCAGTTGGGTTTGGGTGTCAACGGAGCCTGGTCTGTTCTAGTCTGTAGCATTTGAGGCGAGCTGGATATCATCGAGCTGGGGCACGGGACTGGTGTTTTGGCAGAAGCGCAGTGCTAATGTTGTGTTTCTTGGTATCTTAGGTGCTGTGAATCACTGTGTAGCACTGGCTCCAGAGTCGGCAATGAGCAGGCAAGCAGAATGCCTTGGCATTCATGAGGCTGAGGGTGTTGTGGAGGAGGTTAGCATCTCCTCTCAGGGTGCTTATTGCTGGTACTGTGGCTGCTTTGAGGATTATGGTTTTTCTTTTTCTTTTGCAGGGGCACAGGAGGAACCTGGTGACCACAGGAATGTATTGGATGTCTGTTTTCTGTGGACTGCCTCAAGGATGGATTCGGACACCTGGCCCTCCACAAGCTAAGTTGAGAGACTGGTGCCTGAGAGGGGACAAGGTTGAGAATTGCAAAAAGTTGTCTTTGAAGTTGGCATAGGGGAGAGGTTTGTGCTGGAGCGCAGTCTCCTTTAGGCACGTAAGGGACGCGGCTTACTGTTTGGCATTCCTGGGCAGGGCGGTTCTAGCCTGTGTCTGTTGATGTGTCATTTGTGTGGTCCGTGTTCTCTGTCTTAGACCTTTCTCGGGTCTTGAGGTCGTCTTTAAGCTCCAGGAGCACGGCATGGTGCCTCAGGCGCCCTCCCTAGGGTCTCGAACACCTGCACCCATGGGCACAGCACCATTCGGCTGCCGGTCGTCTTGCGTTAGAATCTTAAAGCTTGCATTGTTCTTGCGTCTCGGAAGTTTCCGGACGGCCCACTTCCACGACTGGCACTTCTTCCCGATGTCATTACATTCTTAGGTCTTGAAGCCAGTCTTCCTGTGCGTATATCTTATCAGTCTTGACAGTCCCTCCTTATCACCAGTGATGAAGTTCTACGCTTTGTTTCAGGGGCTTCCATAGAGCCTCTTCACATCACCATTATCGTCTCCAGGTCTTCTTGCCCGATGGTGACTTCCGTCCGGGTGTCATCCTTCTCGCTGAGAGTTTTCTCTCATCCTCGAGGCGCGTTGTTTTTAGCGTTCTGTGTAGTCTTGGTCTGTGATTGTGTGTGTGTGTCTGGCTCGGAGCCCCCCTGCCCGGGTGTGCAGAGTCCAGGGCAGGCAGAATAGTGATGAGAGTCTATAGTTAATATGTGGATCTGTCGAGACTGAGGCAAAGGTTGGGTAGTCATCTGGAATTGATTAGCTCTCAGTAGGTTGGGTGCGTGGGTTTTTCATTAGTGGGTGGTGGCATAAGCAGAGCTCAGTCAGAGAGGCTGTTCACGGTTAGCAAAGGAGATAATATCTCAAAGATGTTCAGGCTGCTTTGTGTGGGGTGTAATGTTTGTGGGCTTACTTCTTTTTTTGTTTTGGTGGCAGGCTGTAGTTGGATCTAATTGAACAGTGTTCTGAAGTAGAAACAAGACCTTTGGAATTAAGCTATCGATCTGCATCAGCGTAATGTTTGACTTATTTTTTCTCTCTTTGTAGATGTGGAGAGACAAGATGTGCAGGGTGATGCAGTAGAGCAGAGAGGAGCGCTGTACGGAGGTGGCTCGGCACGTGGTATTAGAGGGAAGATGTGACTGGCACCTCTATGAATACAACTGGGTAATTTTTTTTTCATGTGAATGTGAGGTTGCGTAGCCATGTGCGAATGTGCTGGTCTGAGGTACAACAGAGCCAATTATCCTTTCAGTAATTTTACTGTTCGGGTAAGTTTCTTCTAACTAACTGAACTCTCTGAAGATAATGACGTCTTTTTCAGGTAGTATCAGCTTCCAGAGTGCTAAGAGCATATATTTACCCTTAATGCCAAGGGATGCCATGCGGAGAGGCTCTTGGTTATACTTATTGCTGTAACAACTTGTGTCAGGTAACTGTGTGCGCCATGTTGGAGCGTCGGAAGCGGAAGAGCGTAGAGGGGTCGCACCCACAGTGAAGAGCGGACAGGACCGTTGACCCGAATCCGACTGACGGGGTATTCCATCCCATCCTCATCGCGCTCAGTATAAAAGCTAGAGGGATCAAAGGGGTCGGTACCTTTCCTTCAACATCCAGCGTCTGAGGACTCCTCTGTCCGTTTGTCATCCTTTCATCCCGATTCATGCATTTGTGCAACCAGTCTGGCCTCCAGTTTCCATCCGTTGCTGACTCCAGTATCGGACTTTCCCCATGCCTGCCAGTGAAGCGATGGTCATCCTGGGAGCTTGATACTGTGTTGTGTATATATTATACATATTTCCTCATTGTCTTGTTACTGTTGTCTTTTGTTGGTATTATTTTTCTGTTAACATTTCATTACAGTACACTTTCTTTTTCAATTGATAAATCCCTCTCATTCTTTTCTCCCGTGCGGAAAAAAGTTAAAAGGGAGCATCTGTCGCTTGTTTTAATGCCCGGCCTAAACTGCAACAGCAACGACGGTTAGGGCGCAGGAGCGGACTCGGCCGAGGAGAGCGGCAGCCTAGAGCATCGGCTCTTTCTCAGCCGCTGTATTACAGGCAGCGCACGAGCCTCTGCTTGCACTCTGTCCGTCGGTCCTAGCCAGAACGTAGTTCTGGCAGAAGTCGGGTAATATGCGTGGTCTCGCTAGAAGTGCTGTATGACCCATTGTGGGGTTTCTTTTACAAGGAAGCTAAAGCATGTTGAGTCTTGATAAAAATATTGTTATTGCGCTTAATGATCTACTTTCCTCTGTACGTTAGCGTGACATGTATCTCTTTCTATCTACGCCCTGCAAAAGTTTAAGTTTACTTCTCTACCGGGTCCCGTTGCTGACACAAGTGACGTAGCTGTAGTAAAAGAGCATGTATTGTCATTTCCCGTAAGGGTTGCTTTCTCTGTTTTGTTGTTTTGCACACTAATCTTCAAGCATGTGAGAAAAGGCGCAGCCGCTCCTCTGGCAGACTTTATGCCTTCTGCTGGTCGGCCGGCCCCTTTACCCAGCGATGGTGGGAAGGGGGGTGGGTGGGGCCCGGGGTGCAGGAACCAGGGCCTCTGCTGGGGCAGCTCATTCCGCCGACAGGCGTCTCCAGGGTCGGAGCTCCGCCGGTCCTTCAGTCGATTGCAGCTTTGGAGCTGGCTCAGCTCCTGGGGCGGAGATGTTATCCCACTTAGAGAATCGCAGGTAAGAAGCTGGAGGTGGTAAGACCTCGAGGACCAGGTGAGGTCTGGCAGCATGTAGAGTAGAGAGCGGTCTCGTACGCTGCTTCTCTTCCTTGTAGTTTTTCAGGTCAGTCACGTTGTAGTGAGCGTTCCGAGGTGGCGGGATGGTTTAACGGTATGGTTTTCTTTATTCCAGGTGCGGCGTGTTTTCCTAGAAGCCCTGACTGTATTGAAGATGGAACTTTATTTGGTATCTTTTTTCCACGGGTTTTGCTGCATCCCAGGTAAGATAACGATAGCACTTGTCTCAATCAGGCAGATGATGAGATCACTTTGCAGGGACTGGGTGAGCATCTTGTCTGCAGCTGTAGATGGAGTTTTCGCATTTCTCAGGAAAGGAAGAGGGATGTAAGGTATAATGTCTTTCAGGGTGTGGGACCGCTTGTCGCCTTCCCCCACAGCGTGCAGGGTACGGCTTTCAGGAGGGTGACGGTCTTGTGGAGGAGGCGTCTTCTCTCAGGATGCTTACTGCTTGTGTTGTGGCTGCTTTTGTGGGATTTTTTTTTTTTTCTTTTGGAGAGGGAGAGGAGGAAGCTGGTGACCGCAGGAATGTATCGGATGGCTGGTTTTTGTGGACTGCATCGAGGAAGGATTTGGACGCTGCCCGGGCATCCAAAAGTTAAGTAGAGAGTCAGGCACCGGAGAGGGGCCGAGGTGGACAATTGCAAAATGGGGTCTTTGACGTTAGCGTAGTGAGGAGGGCTGTCCCGGGGCACAGTCATATTTGGGAAGGTACAGGATGTGGCTTACTGTTCAGTGTGACGCTAGCGCGTCCCGGGCAGGGCAGTTCCAGCCTGTGTGTGTTGTCGTGTCATTTGTGTGGTCCGTATTCTGCATCTTAGCCCGTTCTTGGGTCTCGAGGTCATCTTTAAGCTCAACGACCGTGGCGTGAGGACCCGAACATCGTCCTTAGGGTCTCGAATGCTCGGATCCGTGGGCATAGCACTATTCGGCTGCTGCTCCTCTTGTGTTAGCATCTTAAAGAATGCATCGGTCTTGTGTCTCGGAAGTTTCTGGACGACCCACTTCCACGACTGGGATTTCTTCCCTGCATCGTTACGTTCTTAGGTCTTGAAGCCAGGCTTCCTGCGCATACATCTTGTCAGGCTCGACAATCCCTTCTCATCAGGGACTGTGAAGTCCTACATTTTATTTCAGGGGGTTCTGAAGAGCCTCTTCACATCATCGCCACCGCAGTCCGGCAGGTCTTCTTGCCCGATGGTGACTTTGGTCCCGGCGTCATTCTTCTTGCTGAGAGTTTTCTCTCATCTTTTCAGGCGTGTCTTTCATGGTGTTCTTCATAGTGTTGGTCTACGACTGTGTGTGTTTGGCTTGGGGCTGCCCTGCCCGGGTGCGTAGTGTCCAGGGTAGTCAGAATCACGATGAGAGTCTGTAGTGAATATGAGGATCTGCCTAGACCCAGGCAAAGTTTGCGTAGTCGTTTCAAATCGATTAGGTCTCAGGAGGCTGTGTGGACGGGTGTTTCATTAGCGGGCGCTGGCATAAGCGGAGCTAATTTAGAGAGGGTGTTCACGGTTAGTGAAGGAGACAGTATCTCAAAGATGGTAAGGCTGCTTTCTGTGGGGTTTAATTTTCTGGGCTTACTTTTTTTTTTTGGATGGCAGTTGGACTTAGGTGAACAGGGTTCGTAAGTAGAAACAAGACCTTTGGAATTAAGGTACTGCGCCGCATTAGGGTAATGTTTGATATTGGTGTGTTTTTTCTGATGCAGAGAGATGAGATGGACAGGGCGATGCAGGGGAGCCGACAGGAGTGCGGTACAAAGGTGGCTCGGCATGAGGTAATAAAGGGAAGATGTGACCGGTGGCTCCATAAATACATTTGGCCACTTCGTCTTTTTTAATGTGCATGTGAGGTTACGTAGCCATGTGCAGGTCTGAGGTACAATAGAACCAGTGTTGTTTTCAGTCATTTTACTTTTCAGGTAAGTCTCTTCCAACAAACTGAACTGTCTGAAGATAACGATGTATTTTTCAGGTAGTATCTGCCTTCAGAGTGCCAAGACCTCGTATTTACACTTAATGCGAAGGGATGCCATGCGGAGAGGCTCTTGCTTTTACTTATTGCTGTAACAGTGTAGCTCAGCTCACTTTTATATATGCCCTGTTGGAGGGTCGGAAGTGGAAAAGCATAGAGGGGTCGCACCCATCGTGAAGAGTAGACAGGACCGGTGACCCGAACCTGACTGATGGGGTATCGCATCCCATCGTCATCAAGCTCAGTATAAAAGCGGAGGGATCGAAGGGATCGGTACCTTTGCTTCAGCGGCTGGTGTCCGAGGACTCCTCTGTCCAACAGGGTTTGATCCTGATCCATGCATTTATGCAACCAGATCCAGAATCCGGTTCCAATCCATTGCCGTGTCCAGTCTCGGACTTTGCCCGTGCCTGCCGGTGAAGCGATGGTCATCCTGGGAGCCTGATACTGGCTTGTATGTATATTTTATCTATTTTATTTTTTTCCTGTTATTGTTGTCTCTCCTGGGTATTACTTTTCTGTTTATGGCTCATGATGAAAGAGTTCAGTTTCTCTTTCAGTTCCTAAGTCTCCCTCACGTTCTTTCCTTCCTCAGGAGAGAAGTTAACAGAGAGCATCTGTCACTTGGTTTAATGCCCAGCATAAACTGCGACAGCAACGACGGTTAGGGCGCCGGAGCGGACTCGGCCGAGGAGAGCGGCAGCCTAGAGCATCGGCTCTTTCTCAGCTGCTGTATTACAGGAGGCGCACGAGCCTCTGCTTGCACTCTGTCCGTCGGTCCTAGCCAGAACGTAGTTCTGGCAGAAGTCGGGTAATACGCGGGGTCTCGATAGAAGTGACGTGTGGCCGCGCTAACATTGTAGGTTTTCTTTTACAAGGGATCGGAAGACATGGTGTTTTCTTTTAAAAACGTGGTTATCGGGCCTAATGATCTACTTGCCTATGGAGGTTAGGCAGATGTCTTTCTCTTTCTGTCTACGCCCTGCAAAAGTTTGTTTAAGTTTACGTACCTACCGGGCCCTCTTGCTGACGCAATTGATGTAGCTGTAATAAAAGAGGACGTGTTGTCACTTCCTCTAAGGGTCGCTTTCTCCGTTTTGGTGTTTTGCATGCTGTACTCTTCAGGCCTGTGAGGAAAGGCCGCTTCTCCGGCAGGCTCTATGGCTTCTGGAGGTCAGCCGGGCCCCTTTCCCAGGTGCTGGTGGGAAGGGCGGTGGGCGGGGCCCGGGGTATATAACCCACAGCCTCGGCTGGGGCACCTCATTCTGCTGCCGGGCGTCTCCAGGGTCGGAGCTCTGCCGGTCCTTCAGTCGATTGCAGCTTTGGAGCTGGCTCAGCTCCTGGGGCGGAGATGTTATCCCACTTAGAGAATCGCAGGTAAGAAGCTGGAGGTGGTAAGACCTTGAGGACCAGGTGAGGTCTGGCAGCATGTAGAGTAGAGAGCGGTCTCGTACGCTGCTTCTCTTCCTTGTGGTTTTTCAGGTCAGTCACGTTGTAGTGAGTGTTTCAGGGGCAGCGAGATGGTTTAAGGGTATAGTTTTCTCTTTTCCAGGCACGGCGTATTTTCGTGGAATCCCTGAGTGTATTGAAGATGGACCTTTCTTGGGGAGGTTTTGTTTTTCCACCGGCTTTGCCGTATCCCGGGTAAGACACCGATAGAATTTTTCTAAATTGGGCAGATGAGATTACTACGCAGGGACCAGGTGAGCATCTTGTCTGCAGCCGTAGATGGAGTTTTCACATTTCACAGGAAAGCAGCAGGGCTGTAAGGTATAACCTCTTTCAGGCTGTGGGGCACCTGTTCAATTGCCCCCACATTGCGCAGGGTACCGCCGTGTCCCTGGAGCCTTTGCGGCTTGCAGCAGGCCCCCGGTGTAGGTCGGGTCAGGGCTTTGCTGACTCTCCGGGTCTGCAGCAGAGCCCGGAGTCTGTGGGAAGACAGAAGATAGGAGTTGATGGTGTGGCGGTTTGGCAGAAACGAAGTGGTAATGTTGTGTTTCTTGGTCTCTTAGGTGCTGTGAATAACTATCACCGCAGTCTCCGACTCCGGAATAGGCGCGGAGCGGGCAAGCAGAACGCCACGGTGTTTGTGAGGCTGACGGTGTCGTGGAAGAGGTTGGCATCTCCTCTCAGGATGCTTATTGCTGGTGCTGTGGCTGCCTCTGGGATTATTTTTTCTTTTCCTTTTGCAGAGGGAAGAGGAGGGACCTGGTGACTGTGGAAATGTATCGGGTGGCTGGTTTTTGCGGACCGCATCGAAGAAGGATCCAGATGCCTGGCCCTCCAAAAGCTAAGTTGACAGTCAGGCGACGGAGAGAGGCTGAGGTGGACTATTGCAAAATGGTGTCTTCGATGTTAGCGTAGTGGCGAGGGCTGTCCCGGGACACAGTCATATTTGGGAAGGCAAAGAATGTTGCTTACTGTTCAGTGTGACGCTAGCGCGTCCCGGGCAGAGCAGTTCCAGCCTGTGCGTGTTGTCATGTCGTTCATGTGGTCTGTGTTCTGCATCTTAGCCCTTTCTTGGGTGTCGAGGTCATCTTTGAGCTCCAGGAGCACGATGTGGGGCCCCAGGCATCATCCTTAGGGTCTCGAACGCTCGGGCCTGTGGGCGTAGCACCATTCGGCTGCCGCTCTTCTTGTGTCAGCATCTTAAAGCGTGCATCAGTCTTGTCTCAGAAGTTTCCAGACGGCCCACTTCCACGACTGGGATTTCTTCCCTGCATCGTTACGTTCTTAGGTCTTGAAGGCAGGCTTCCTGCACGCCCATCTTAGTGGGCTCAACAGTCCATTCTTATTACGTACCATCACGTTCTACAGCCTGTTTCAGGGGGTTCCGTAGAGCGTCTTCACGTCGACATCATCACAATCCCACAGATTTTCTTGCACGACGGTGACTTTGGTCCCCGTGTCATCTTTCTCGCTGAGAGTTTTCTCTCGTCTTTGAGGCGCATCGTTCGTAGCGTTCTGTGTAGCGTCTGTCTGCAACCGTGAGTGTTTGGCTCGGGGCTGCCCTGCCCGGGTGCGTAGTGTCCAGGGTGGGCGGAGTTGTGTGGAGAGTCTCTATGTAGTACATGAATCTATGTAGATCGGGGCAAAGGTGTTAGAGTCATCTCAGGGTAGCCCTCGGGAGGCTGTGTAGATACTTCTTCTGTTTTGTTTGCAAAGAGCACAGGCATGTTGGAAAGGCAATACAGCAGTAGTGAAGAAGAGTTCCTGTGGAAGAGGGTATGGCTGGTTTTGGTGCGGTTTTTTTTGTTATTTTCTTTGTGTACGGTTGTATTTGGACCTTAAATGGTATTTGTAAAAAGGTGCAGGAGTTTCTGTTGTTATGACTCTATTGCTCTGCCTCAACGTGATTTCTCTAATGTCATTCTTGCAGATGCAACAGGACAAGCTTGGCAGGGCAGCGTAGGAGAGGGGAGCAACGTAAGAAGGTGGGTCAGCACGTGGTGTTAGAGAGAAGATGGGGCTTTGAGTACTGTATGTATCGGTTCTTTCCGATTTGAAGTTTTGAAGCAATGAATGACATGGGATGTGGGGACGGGGATGAGTCAGTCAAGGTCATCAGCGGCGGGTGGGCTGAAGTATCACATCTTCCTCAGAGGGAGCAGCTTTCAAGTTTGAAGCAACCCGTGTCGGTTGGGTTTTACAGGCGCTTTGCGAGCCTTCAGGTTGCATGCCTCAGGGGAGGGCGGGCGAGGCGAGGGAGCGGGAGATGGGAATTTGTAGGGTTTTGGGCGGTGTCTCAGCACGCGTTTCTCTGGTTGGCGTGACACGCAGGGTCAGAGGGGCGATGCTGCACGCCCACTGAGTAGTCCCAGCAAGCGAGGCGCTTGTGGACCTGTTGGTGTCTAATAGCAAAGTACTATGTTGCAGCTCAGTGGAGTGTTTGTCTTTGGTTTTGCAGGAGCCGGACGAGCGTTGGAGGTGTGCTGGGTAGTAGAGAGGTAGCGAGTGGGGGTGGTGGTTTCCCGTAAGCTCAACAGTAATATTGTGTGTCTTAGGTGTTTTAGGTGCCAGAACCGGAGAGTGCCACAAAGTCCGAATCTGGAATCCACGAGGAGCAGGTGAGCAGAAGGGTGCGGCGCATATGATGCGGGGGATATTGTAGTACAACTTAGTGTTGACGGATGCGATGGTGCCCGATGGCACCGTTTTGTGCAAATTGGGGTTCCTTTGTTTGTTTTTGCAGATGGTGAAGAGGAAACCCAGTGCCTCCAGGATGAATCGATTTGATATATGGTAACTCTTTTTTTTTTTTTTCTTGTTGAGCGGGGCTCCAGAGTCCTGGCCCTCAGCGAAGTTGAGGTACCGGCAGCGGAGCTTCCTTGGGGAGGGGATGGGACAGGGTGGGAAATAGCAGCAAGGCATTTAAAAGTGAGCGTAGTGCCCCAGGCTGTCTAGGAGCGGTGCCCTTTGGGCACGTCAGCGGAGCCGTAATTGTCCTGACCGTTATGTGACACTATTTTGCATTGCACTGCCTTGTATTGTGTTTAGCCTGGAATTGTATTGCTCTGTAGTGTTCTCGTCTGCAGTCTCAGATGGTCTAGCATGGTAACGCCTGTATTCTGTTACGTCTTGCGCTGTATTGCTCGGTCATCGTCTTGACAGCCATCTGAGATTGTCATGTTGTACCGTTCCCTACATTGTTACTTTGATGGATTGTTCTGCATCTGACTGTATTGCGTTGCCGGGCTCTGTGTTGGTTTTGAGTTGCGTTGCTCTGTAACTGTCTTGACTGCTGTCTGAGACTGTCTTGCATTGTATGCTTATGTATTGTTTGTTTTGTGTTGTATTGTGTATTTGAAATAGTATTGCATTGCCTGGCTCTGTATCGGTCTTGCATTGTAGCGCCCCGTAATTGTGTTGACCGGCACGTCAGACCGCGTTGCATCGTATAGTTCTGTATTTTGTGTGGCTTTCCATCAGTCTGTACTTTAAATTGTATCACTTTGGCTGCCTGTATCTCGGTTTCGTGTCGTATCGCTTTGTCATTGTCTTGACTGCCATCTGAGATGATCAGGCACGGTAGCCTTCCACATTTTGTTTTGAATCGCACGGTTGCGTATTTGAACCTCTGTTGCGTCGCCTGGCCGTGTTTTGGTTTTGCAGCATATGGCTTTGTCATTGTCTTGACAGCTGTCCGATATATTCTGTCGTCATTCTGCATGGTACTAAGGATTTTTTTTTATTCGGTTGTTCTTCCTTTGACCATGTATTGCATTGTTCTGCCCTGTATCACGGTACGTCTCAAATCATTTCGGTCTGTCACTGTTTTGACTGTCACGTGAGACACTCTGGCATTGTATCCTTAAGTATTTTGTTGTGTATTTGAAGGCTGTGTATTTGAAATTGTATTGTATTGTTTGGCGCTATTTCAGTTTTGCATCACATCACTCTGTATTTTCCTTAACCGCCATCGGAAACCATCTCCCACGGTATTGTGCCGTATGTTGTTTCTTTAACAGATTGTTTTGTACGTGACCATATATTGCGTTGTCGGGCAGGGCATTGTTTTCCGCATTATATCGCTCTGTCGTTTCCCCGATGGCCGTCTGGGATGGTTTTGCAGGGTACCGTCCCGTATCGCGTTTCGTCTTGCGTTGCATTGCCCCGCAATCGTCTCGACTGCCATCTCAGGCCGTCTGTCATTGTAATCGCTGTGTTGCAGGTTTTTTGATTCATCGTTCTTAAGTTACCCTATGTATTTTATTGTATTGCCCTGTATTGTGTTACGTATTGCGTGGTATTGCTCTGCATACGTCTTGACTGCCATCTGAGACCGTGGAGTTTTACTGTTTGATATGTTGTTTCCGGAACGGATTGTTTTGTATCTGACCACATATTGCATTGCTGGGCGGCGTGTTGTTTTAGCATTATGTCGCTCAGTAATGTCCTCGACTGCTATTTGAGACGGTCTTGCATCGTACGCTTAAGAACTCGGTTCCGTATTATATTCTTGTATATTGGAAATAGTATTGCTCCGCCTGGGTCAGTATCAGTTTTGCATCGTGTTGCCCCGTCACGCTCTTGACTGCTATGTGATCTATTCTGGCATTGTACCACACCGCATTGCGTGTTTTTTTTAATCGGTTGTTCTTTGACTGCGTAATGCCTTGTACCGCCCTCTATTGTGTTACGTCTGGCATTATATTGCCCCGTCATAGCGTTGACTGCCTTCTGATCTGTTTGGGCCTCATACCACACTGTATTGCGGGTTTTTGAATCGGTTGTCCTTCATTTGGCTTTCTAACGCCTTGTACCGCCCTGTCTTGTGTAACATCTTGCATTATATTGCCCCGTTTTAGTCTCGACTGCATTCTGATCTACTCTGGCATCGCACCACACTGTATTGTGTGTTTTTTAATCGGTTCTTCTTTATTTGACTGCGTAATGCCTTGTACTGCCCTGTATTGTGTTACTTCTCGCGTTATAGCGCTGTCATTGTCTTGACTGTCTTCTGATCTTTTCTGGTATTACAGTTGAACGTATGCTGGGTTTTTTAATCGGTTGTTCTTCATTTGGCTGCACGGTGCCTTGTTACCGCCTGGTATGGTGCTGCATCTTGCATCGTATCGCCCTGTCATTGTCTCGACGGTCATTTTACACGTTCTGTCCTAGGACCGCGCCGTATTGTGAATTCTTTCATGGGTTGTTGTTTCTTTGACTGTATCGCCTGGTAGGGCCCCGTATCGCGTTACGTCTTGCCTTGTATCGCTCTGTCATCGTGGCGACTGACATCTGATATATTCTACCATTGTATGGCACTGTGCCGTCAATTCTTTCATCGTCTGTTCTGCATTTGATTGTATGTTGCCTTGTACCGCCCTGCGTAAGGTTCGATCTTGCATTGTATCGCCCTGTCATTGTCTTGCCGGTTATTTTAGACTGTCTGGCACTGTATTGTGCGATTTATAACCGGTTGTTCTGTATTTGACCGCTGTTGCGATGTCATCCCCCTTTTTCGCCCAGGCCGCTGCTTAAGCTAAAACGACCAGCAGGAGTCACTATGAGTGGCACTTGACCTTTTGGGAATGGCTGGCAACACAGTCAAAACACTAAGTCAGTTAGCTTAGTGTATAACTAGCAGAGAGACCAAGAGCCCTTTGAGCTTTCTTGCAAGGCAGCGGCCTGTTCGCCATCATTTCCCGGGGATACTCACTTAAGGTTCTGCTCTTCGAGGCTGAGAGATGCCTTGCCACAACAGATTCTGGGTAAGTGACTAGCATGCCAGATCTCGCAATCTTAGCTGAGCGATATAAAGGGTTTGATCACGGAGATATGATCCTTTAAGAGGTAAACCGTTGCCCAAGGCCGGGGCAAGGATGGGATCCAGCCGCACCTAGACTCCTGTCGGAGAAGGAGTTTAGAAAGCGAGGGGGTCCTTTCCGAGACTCGTGACTCAAGGGGAGGGTCTCCCTGACAGCTCGTCTGACCCTGGCCCCTAGGCAGTAAATAACCCGGGGTGCGTGGCCATGGAATCTGGTAAAGTTGCCATCACATGCGCTGCTACCTTTGTTGAATCACTGCTGTTATGTTTGTAAATGTTTCTCTACCTCTGTCTTAGGAGTGAATTTTATCACTGTGCCGCCACAACTGCATATTGCCTGTGCTACGTCTTGCGTTGTATTGCCCCGTCGTCTTGACGGTCACATTAGAGAATCTGTCCTAGGACTGGACTGTATTGTGATGTCTTTCATGGGTTCTTATGTGGCTGTGTATTGCCTCGTACTGCCCCGTGTGGTGTTACGTCTTCCATTGTATCGCTCTGTTGTTGTCTTGACTGTCATCTGATGTATTCTGCCATTGTACGCCACCATATTGTCACTTCCTTCATCAGCTGTTTTTTATTTGACGGTGTATTGCATTGTACTGCCATGTACGCCGTTACGCTCTCTCGCATTGTATTGTCCTGTCATTGTCAGGTTTGTGACTTTAGACTTTGTGTTGAAAACTTTCACAGTCCACTGCAGTCCTGCAATTGGCTGTTGCTTATCAAACTGTGTATTCATTAAACAGTTCCCAATCCCGTGCAGTGCTAGAACGGTTTGCTGTTTATTTGAGCGGGTATCGGCTTGTACTGATGCGTACAATGTTATGTCTTGCGTTGTATTGCCCTGTCATTGTTTTGTTTGTGACTTTAGACGTTGCGTTAAAAAATTCACAATACAGTGCCGTGCTATAATTTGCTGGTCTCTGAGTGCATATTGCCTGGCTTTGCCCACTATACTGTTATGTCTTGCATTCTATTGACATGTTGTAGTCTGCATTGTCATTTTACAGATTATGTTAAAAGATTCACTATGTGGTGCAGTCCTACAATTGGTTGTTGTTTATATGACCGCGTATTGGATTGTACTGTCCGGTGTGATGCTATGTCTCGCATTGTATAGCCCCGTCATTGTATTTATTGTCAGTTTAGAGATTGTGTTAAAGAAATTCTCCGTACCGTGCAGTCCTAAAATCAGTTGCTTTTATTTCACTGCGTATCAGATTGTACCGCCCGGTATACTGTTAGGTCTTGCATTGTATTGCTCTGGACCCGTCTCGATTGATATCTGAAATATTCGGTCATCGTAATGAACTGTACTGTCAGTTTCGTAATCGGTTGTTCTCTATGTGATTGCCTATTGCATTATACTGCCCCCTATAATGTTAAGTCTTGGATTCTATCGCTCGGTTTTATCAACCGCCATCTGCGACCGGGATTGCAGCGCACTCGTCCGTGGGTTTTTGATCGGCGGTTCATTATTTGACTACATCTTGTGTCGTCTTGCCCGGTATCGTGTGTTGTCTTGCATTGTATTGCCCTGTAATCGCCCTGACTATCTGATCCGTTCTGGTATGTACTGCTTCATATTCCGTGTTTTTTTTTTCTAAAAGTTTGTTCCTGGTTTGGCTGCGTATTGCCTTGTAGTGCCCTGTATCATGCTGCATCTTGCATTGCGTTGCCCCGTCGTTCTCTTCACTGTCATTGTAGACACTCTTGGACAGTAGCCATCTGTATCGTGGGGGTTTTACCGGGTGCTCTTTCTTTGACCATGTATTGCCGTGTTACCGCCTTTGTGTTGGGTCTCGAATTGTATTGCTGTGTCATTGTTTTGACTGCCATCTGATGCATCTTAGCATTATACTGTCCTCTATTGTCTTATGTTGTGCGCTGTATTGCTCTGTCGTTATCTTGCCTGCTGTCTCATATCCGTTGGTGTTGTAATGCACAGTATTGTGGGTCCCTTCGTGGGTTGTTTATTTGACTGACTATTGCACTGTACTGCGCTGTGTAATGTTACGTCTCGGATTCTGTTGTCCTGTAACTGTTTCGACTGCCACCTGATGCTCCGTGGGATAGTACTGCCCTGTATGTAGGGGTTTTGTCAGGTTGTTCTTTCTTTCATTCTGTTTTGCATTGTGCTGCCCTGTGTTGTGTTACGTTTGGCATTGTATTGCCATATAATAGTCCTGAGTGATATATTCTGGCATGGTACTGCACTGTGTTGTGGGATTTTTTTAAGTGGTGGTTGTTTACATGCCTGTGTTTTTTCCTTGTACTGCCCCATATCGTGTTTCGTCTTGCATTGTATTGCCCTGTCATTGTTTCAACAGTCATTTTACATGTTCTGTCAGAGGACTGCACTGTATTGTGACTTCTCTAATAGGTTGTTGTTTCTTTGACCGTGCAGTGTCTTGTAGTGCCTTGTATCGTGTTATGCCTTGCGTCGTATTGCTCTGTTGTTGTCTCAACTGACATCTGATAGATACTCCGCCATTGTATGGCACTGTACCGTGAATTCTTTCATTGTTGGTTCTTTATTGGTGTATGGCGCTGTACTGCCCTGGATAACTTTGTCTTGCATTGTATTGCCCTGACGATGTTGTCTTGCTTGTTATTTTAGCTTGTCTGGGATTGTACTGCACTGTATTGTGAGTTTCTGAATTAGTTCTTTGGTTGTGTGTTCTATCGTACTGTCCTGTACTGCGTTATGCATTGCATTGCCCTGTCATTGTTTTGACGGTCACTTTAAACATTCTGTCATAGGACTGCACTGTATTGTGGGTGTGTTGATCGGTTGTTCTTAATTTGGCTGTGTATTGCCTTGCGCTGCCGTGTGTTGTGTTATGTCTTGCATTGTATTGGTCTGTCATTGTTTTGCCTGTTGTTTTAGACTGTCTGGGATTGTACGGCACTGTATTGTGAATTATTGAATTGGTTGTTCTTTGTTTGACCGTTGTAGCGGTGTGGTCCCCTCCCCCTCTCCCCCCGTCTCCCCTCCTCACAGGCGACAGAGTCAACGTGCCATCTGGAGTGGGGACCTAGATATTTTTTTCCTAGGCTGATATGACTAAAAGTCAATTAGCTGCCTCTACAAATAGTCAACAGGACAAGAGCCCTTGGAGCTCTCTTGCAAGGCAGCGGCCTGTTCACCAGCACCTCCCATTGAGCGGGGATGCTCACGTAAGGTTCTGTTCCTTAAGGCTGAGAGATGCCTTGCCGCAACAGATTCTCAGTAAGTGACTAATAACATGCTAAACTTAGCAGTCTTAGCTGAGTGGTATAATGGGTTGATGGTGCAGATAGAATCCTTTAGAGGTAAACCGTTGACCAAGTCCAAGGCAAGGATGGGATCCAGCCGCACCTAGACTCCTCTCGGAGAAGGAGTTTAGAAAGCAAGGGGGTCCTTTCCGAGCCTTGTGACTCAACGGGAGGGCCTCCCAGACAGCTTGCCTGACCCTGGCCCCTAGGCAGTAAATAATCCGGGGTGCGTGGCCATGGAATCTGGTAAAACGCCGTCACGTGCACTGCTACCTTTGTTGAATCACTGTGTTTATGTTACTATATGTTACACTACTTCTCTCTTAGGAGTGAAGTTAGTCGCTCTGACAGCCAGAACTGCGTATTTCCTCGTCCGTCCCTCTGTTGTGTCACGTTTTGCGTTGTATTGCCCCGTCACTGTTTTGATTGCCATTTGATCCATTGTGTTGTAGCGCACCGTATTGTGAATTTTTTAACTGCCTGTTAATAATTTGACTTTGAATTGCCTTGTGCTGGCCTGTATAACGTAATGTATTGCTTTGTCTTGCTCTGTCGTTGTCTCGATCGACATCTGAGACTGTCCGGCTTTTTAGTGCACCGTATTCTGGGTACCGTAACTGGCTGTTGTTTGACTGCACTATGGATCGTATTGCCCTGTAGACTGTAATGTCTTGCATTGTATTGCGCTGTCACTGTCTTGATTGTCATTTTAGAGATTGCGTTAAAAAAATCACCATACAGTGTAGTCCTGTAATGGGCTGTTTATTTGACTGTGAATTAACAGTATATGGAGCGGTACAAGGTATGTCCTGTGCTGCATTGCTGTGTCATTGCCTTGACTGTCGTTTAAGATACTGTGTTAAAAAATACACAATGCAGTGCAGTCCTGTAATGGGCTGTCCTTTATTTGACTGCTGTGGTGTTGTCATCTCCTGTTTCCCGTGACACCACCCCCCGCCCCCGACTCCCTTGTTTTCCCCTGGGCTGTGGCTCAAGCCGTAACCATCAGTGGGAGTTCTTATGAGCGACACATACTTTGGGGGATGGCTGGCAACAGAGTCAATACGCAGTCTGGAGTGGGGACCTAGATATTTTTTTTTCCCAGGCTGTTATGGCTAAAAATCAATTAGCTGCCTCTATAAATCGTGGACAGCCAAAGAGCCTTTTGCGCTTTCCCACACAGAAGCAGCCTGTTCGCCAGCATCTCCCCTTGAGCGGGGAAGCTCACTTAAGGTTCTAGTCTTCGAGGTTGAGAGGTGCCTTGCTGCAACAGAGTCTCGGTAAGTGACTAATAGCACGCTAAACCTTGTAGTCTTAGCTCAGTGGTATAAAGGGTTGATGGCGCAGATAGAATCCTTTAGAGGGAAACCATTGCCCAAGTCCGGGGCTAGGAGTCGGATCCAGCCGCACCTAGACTCCTCTCTGAGAAAGAGCTTAGAAAGCAAGGGGGTCCTTTCCGAGCCTCGTGACTCAAGGGGAGGGCCTCCCTGTCAGCTTCTCTGACCCTGGCCCCTAGGCAGTAAATAATCCGGGGTACGTGGCCATGGAATCTGGTAAAACGCCATCACGTGCACTGCTACCTTTGGAGAATCACTGTGTGTGTGTGTTTCTAAATGTTTCTCGACTTCTCTCTCAGGAGTGAAGTTAATCGCTCTGCCCGCAACAACTGCATATTGCCTTGTCTGTCCCCATATGGTGTCGCGTCTTGCCTTGTATTGCCCCGTCATCATCTTGATTGCCATCTGATCCATTGTGTCAAGTAGTGCACTGCATTGTGAATTTTTTAACTGTCTGTTCTTTATTTGGCTACATATTGCCTTGCGCTGGACTGTATTGTGTCACATATTGCACTGTATTGCCCTGTAATTGTCTTGACTGCCATCTGAGACTTTTTGAGATTGTACGGCAGCGTAGTGTGGGTTTTCTGACTGGCTGTTCTTTATTTGACTGGGTATTGCCTTGGACTGCCCTGCACGGTGTTCCGTTTTGCATTGACATTGTCTTGACTGACGACAGGTGGGATTTGCCATTGTACCGCAGTGTGTTTTGGGTATTGTAATTTACTGGTCTTTATTTGACTGTGTATTGCCTTGTACTGACCCGCATAATGTTATGTCTTGCACTGTATTGCCCTGTCATTGTCTTGACCGACATCTGAGACCGTCTGGCATTGTAGTGTACTGTATTGTGGGTCTTGTAATTGGCTGTCGCTTACTTGTCTGCGTATTGGGTTGTACTGCCCTGTATACTGTAACGTGTGGCATTGTATCGCCCTGTCATTGTCGTAACGGTCGCTTTGGAGATAGTCATAAGACTGCACTCTGTTGTGAATTTTTTTATCAGTTGTTCTTTGTTTAGCTGCATATTGCCTTGTACTGCCCAGTATTGTGCTAGCCTTCCGTTGTGTCGCTCTGTCACTGTCTTGAATGACATCTGATGTTTTCTAACATTTGATGGCAATGTATTTTCAATTTTTCCATTGGCTGTTCTTTATTTGAGTGTGTAGTGCCGTGCACCTCTCTGTATAATGTTATTTCTTTGCACTGTATTGCCCTGTCATTGTCCTGATTTACTTTAGAGTGTCTGGGATTGTATTGTACTGAATTGTGAGTTTCTTAATTTTTGTTTCTAAATTGGAGCACTGTGGTGGTGTGATCCCTCCTTTTTTTTTCTCTCCCCACCCCCCAGCCCCCTTTTTTTTTCCTCTCCTTCCCTGCCGCTGCCCCCTTTTTTTTTTCCCCTCTTCCCTGCCGCTGCCCTCCGTGTTTTTCTCCTCTGCCCTTCTGCCCCCCTCTTATTTTCCTTTTTCTTCCCACAGCTGCCCCCTTTTTTTCTCTTCTGCCCTTCTACCCCCGCCAGACGCCCCCTTTTTTTCTCTTCTGCCCTTCTACCCCCGCCGGCTGCCCCCATTATATTTTCCTCTCTTCTACCCCCGCCGGCCGCCCCCATTATATTTTCCTCTCTTCTACCCCCGCCGGCCGCCCCCATTATATTTTCCTCTCTTCTACCCCCGCCGGCCGCCCCCATTATATTTTCCTCTCTTCCCTGCCCCCGCCGGCCGCCCCCATTATATTTTCCTCTCTTCCCTGCCCCCGCCGGCTGCCCCCATTATATTTTCCTCTCTTCCCTGCCCCCGCCGGCCGCCCCCATTATATTTTCCTCTCTTCCCTGCCCCCGCCGGCTGCCCCCATTATATTTTCCTCTCTTCCCTGCCCCCGCCGGCCGCCCCCATTATATTTTCCTCCTCTTCCCTGCCCCACGGCCGCCCGTCCTTTATTTTCCTCTTCCTTCCCAGCCAACTTTTTTCTTCTCTTACCCCACTGCCGCCCCCCTTTTATTTTCCTCTTCCGCCCTTCTGCCCCCCTTTTTTACTTCTCTTCTGCCCCGTGTCGCCCCCCTTTTTTACTTCTCTTCTGCCCCGTGTCGCCCCCCTTTTTTACTTCTCTTCTGCCCCGTGTCGCCCCCCTTTTTTACTTCTCTTCTGCCCCGTGTCGCCCCCCTTTTTTACTTCTCTTCTGCCCCGTGTCGCCCCCCTTTTTTACTTCTCTTTCCACAGCTGCCCCCTTTTTTCCTCTTCTGCCCCGTGTCGCCCCCCTTTTTTCCTTCTCTTTCCACAGCTGCCCCCTTTTTTCCTTCTCTTTCCACAGCTGCCCCCTTTTTTCCTTCTCTTTCCACAGCTGCCCCCTTTTTTCCTTCTCTTTCCACAGCTGCCCCCTTTTTTCCTTCTCTTTCCACAGCTGCCCCCTTTTTTCCTTCTCTTTCCACAGCTGCCCCCTTTTTTCCTTCTCTTTCCACAGCTGCCCCGTGTCGCCCCCCTTTTTTTTCTTCCCGTCCAGCTCCTGTTTTTTTTCTTGTCTTCCCACTGCCGCCCCCCTTTTTTTCTCTTACCCCCTCTACCCCCCTCTTTTTTCCTCTTCTGCCCCTCTGTCCCCCTTTTGTTTCGTCTTCCGCCCCACAGCCGCCCCCTTCTTTTTGTCTTCCGCCCCACAGCCGCCCCCTTCTTTCTTCTCTTCACGCCGCCCCCTTCTTTCTTCTCTTCCGCTCCTCTGCCCCCCTTTTTTCTTCTCTTCCGCTCCTCTGCCCCCCTTTTTTCTTCTCTTCCCACCGCCCCCATTTTTTCCTTCTTTTGGCCGCCCTGCTCCCCTTTTTTCCTCTCCTCTTCTGCACAGCCGCCCCCTTTTCCTCTCTTACCCCCTCTACCCCACACTATTTTCCTCTTCCACCTTTCTGTCCCCCATTTGTTTCTTCTTCCTTCCCACAGCCCCCCTCTTTTCTACTATTCCTACAGCTGCCTGTCATTTTTTTCCTCCTCTTCCTCCCCAGCCCCCTTTTTTCTACTCTTCCCACTGCTGCCCCCTTCTTTTCCCATTCCACCCCTTTTCCCCTCCCTTTTTTCCGTCTTCCGCCCCTTCCCCCGTTCTTTCCTCTTCCACCCCTCTTTCCCCCCTTTTTTCTTCTTTTTCCACAGCCACTCCCTTTTTCCCTCTTCCGCCCCCTGCCCCCTTTTTTTTTTCCTCTTCCGCCCCCCGACCCGTTTTTTCCCTTTCCACCCCCATGCCCCTCTTTTTCTTTCTTTTCTCACAGCCACCCCCTTTTTTTTCCTCTCTCCCCACAGCGGCCCCCTCTTTTCCTCTTCCGCCCCTTCCCCCCCCTCTTTTCCTCATCCGCCCCTCTGTCACCCATTTGTTTCTTCTACTCTTCCCACAGCCCCCCCCTTTCTACTCTTCTCACAGCTGCCCATTGTTTTTTTTCTTCCTCTTCCTCCTCAGCCCCCTTTTTTCTTCTCTTCCGCCCCCTTTGCCGCCCCTTTTTTCTTCTCTTCCGCCCCCTTTGCCGCCCATTTGTTTCTTCTACTCTTCCCACAGCCCCCCCTTTTTCTACTCTTCTCACAGCTGCCCATCGTTTTTTTCTTCCTCTTCCTCCTCAGCCCTTTTTCTTCTCTTCCCACTGCTGTCCCCTTTTTTCCTCTTCCGCCCCTTCCCCCGCTTTTTTCCTCCTCTCCCCACAGCCGCCCGCTTTTTTCCTCCTCTCCCCACAGCCGCCCGCTTTTTTCCTCCTCTCCCCACAGCCGCCCGCTTTTTTTTCTCCTCTCCCGCCCCTTTTCCCCCCGCTTTTTTTTCTCCTCTCCCCACAGCCACCCGCTTTTTTTTCTCCTCTCCCGCCCCTTTTCCCCCCGCTTTTTTTTCTCCTCTCCCGCCCCTTTTCCCCCCGCTTTTTTTTCTCCTCTCCCGCCCCTTTTCCCCCCGCTTTTTTTTCTCCTCTCCCGCCCCTTTTCCCTCCCTTTTCTTTCCTCTTCCTTCCCAGCCCCTCCCTTTTCTTTCCTCTTCCTTCCCAGCCCCTTTTTCTTCTCTTCCCACTGCCGCCGCCCTTTATTTCTCTTACCCCCTCTACTCCACTTTATTTTCTTCTTCCGCCCTTCTGTCCCCCTGTTGTTTCTTCTTCCTTCCCTCAGCCGCCCCCTTTTTTCCCCTCCCCTTCCCTCAGCCGCCCCCTTTTTTCCCCTCCCCTTCCCTCAGCCGCCCCCTTTTTTCTCTCTTCCGTGCCCCGTTCCCCTACTTTTTTCTTCCTGTCCCCACAGCCGCCCCCTTTGTTTTCTTCTCTCCCGCCCTTCTGTCCCCCTTTTCTTTCTCTTCCCCCGCCGCCCCCCTTTTTCTTTTCTTCCCGTCCAGTTCTCTTTTCTTCTTCTCTTCCGAACGGCCGCCCCTATTTTTCCCTCTTCCTTCCCAGCCCCAGTTTTTTTCTCTTCCTACTGCTGCCCCCCTTTTTTTCTCTTATGCCCTCTGCCCCCCTTTTTCTTTCTTCCTCATTCCCACAGCCCCCCCATTTTTTCTCTCCCCTTCCTACAGCCGCCCCCTGTTTTGTACTCTTCCCACCGCCGCCCGTCATTTTTTTTCCTTCTCTTCCTCCTCAGCCCCCTTTTTTCCTCCTCTTCTGCCCCGTTTCCCCTCCTTTTTTCTTCCCTCCCCAAGGCTGCCCCCTTTCTTAACTCTTCCGCCCCTCTGCCCGCCTTTTTTTTCTTCTCTCCCCACAGCCGCCCCCTTTTTTCCTCTTCTGCCCCTTCCCCCTTTTTTTTTCTACTCTTCCCACAGCCGCCCCGTTTTTTTTTCTACTCTTCCTCCCTAGTCCCCTTTTTTCCCTCTACCGGCCCTTTCCCCCCCTTTTTCTTCTCACTCTAAGGCCACCCCTTTTTTTCTTCCTTGCCACCCCCCTGCCCGCTTTTATCTTCCCTTCCCCACATCCGCCCCCTTTTTTTTCTTCCCTTCCCCACAGCTGCCCCCTTTTTTCCTCTTCTGCCCCTTCCCCCCTTCTTTGTGTTCTCCACCCTCTGTCCCCCTTTTTTTTCTCTTCCCTTCCCCACGGCCGCACCCCTGCTCCCCTTTTTTTTCCCCACATTCGCCCCTATTTTTTTCCTCTCTTCCGAACGGCCCCCCCTATTTTTTTCCTCTTCTTTCCCAGCCCCCTTTTTTCTTCTCTTCTCTTTGCTGCCCCCCTTTTTTCTCTTACTCCCTCTACCCCACTTTATTTTCCTCTTCCGATTCTCTGTCCCCCTTTTTTTTTCTTCTTCCTTCCCAGCCACCCCCTTTTTTCTCTTCTCTTCCTCACGGCTACACCCCTTTTTTACTCTTACCCCCTCTAGCCTACTTTTTTCCTCTTCTGCCCTTCTGCCCCCCTTTTTTCTCTTCCCTTCCCCAAAGCTGCCCCCCTTTTTTTCCCCTTCCCCAAAGCTGCCCCCCTTTTTTTCCTCTTTCCCCGGCAACCTCCTTTTTTCCTTATTTTCACCCCCGTGCCCCCTTTTTTATTCTTCCTGTCCAGCTTCTGTTTTTTTCTTTTCTTCCCGTCCAGCCCCCTCTTTTTTCTTTTATTCCCCCACCACCCCCTTTCTTCTTCTCTTCCCCACAGCTGCCCCCTTTTTTCCTCTTCTGCCCCTTTTCCCCCCTTTTTTGTCCTCTGTCCCCCCTTTTTTCCTCTCCGCCCCTCCCCCCCCTTTTTTCTCTTCCCCTGCCGCCCCCCTTTTTTCCTTCTTTTTGCCCCCCTGCTCCCCTTCTTCTTTTCTTCCCATCCAGCCCCCTTTTTTTTTTCTTTTCTTACCCTGCTGCCCCCTTTTTTTCTTCTCTTCCGAACGGCCGCCCCTATTTTTTTCCCCTTCCTTCTCAGCCCCCTTTTTTCTTCTCTTGTCATTACTGCCCCCCTTTTTTTCTCTTACCTCCTCTACCCCACTTTATTTTCCTCTTCCGCCCCTCTGTCCCCCTTTTTCTTTCTTCTTCCTTCCCAGCCGCCCCCTTTTTTCTCTTCTCTTCCTCAAGGCCGTGCCCCTTTTTTTCCTCTTACCCCCTCTAGCCCACTGTTTTCCTCTTCTGCCCTTCTGTCTTCCTTTTTTTTTCTCTTCCCTGCCCCAAAGCTGCCCCCCTTTTTTTCTCTTCCCTGCCTCAAAGCCGCCCCCCTTTTTTTCTCTTCCCCCGCTGCCCCCTCTTTTCCTTGTTTTTGCCTCTCTGCTCCCCTCTTTTTCTTTTCTTCCCGTCCAGCCCCCTTTTTTCTTTTCTTCCCTTCCCCACAGCCGACCCCCTTTTACTTTTCTTCCCTTCCCCACAGCCGCCCCTATATTTTTCCTCTTCCTTCGCAGCCCCTTTTCTTCTCTTCCCACTGCCCCCCCTTTTTTCCTCTTCTGCCCTTCTGTCCCCCTTTTGTTTTTTCCTCTTTCCCACAGCCCCCCCATTTTTCCTCCTCCCTCCCCACAGCCGCCCCCTTTTTTCTACTCTTCCTACAGCTGCCTGTCATTTTTTCGTCCTCTCCTGCCCCTTTTCCCCCCCCTTTCTTCTTCTTGTCCCCACGGCTGCCCCCCTTTCTTCTTCTTGTCCCCATGGCCGCCCCCCTTTATTTTCTCTTCCGTCCTTTTGTCCCCCTTTTTGTTTCTCTCCCCTTCCCCTCAGCCGCCCCGGTGTTTCCCTCCCCTTCCCCTCAGCCGCCCCCTTATTTTCTTCTTTTGCCCCTCTGCCCCCCTTTTTTTCCTACTCTTCCTTCCCAGCCGCCTTTCCCTCTTCCGCCCCTTCCCCCTGCCTTTTTCTTCTCTCCCCAAGGTCGCCCCCTTTTTTTCCCTCTTCCGCCCCCCTGCCCCTTTTTTCTTCCTTTCCGTCCCGCTGCCCCCCTGTTTCTTCCTGTCCCCACAGCCGCCCCCTTTTTTTTCTTCTCTCCCCACAGCCCCCACCTTTTTTCTATTCTTCCCATAGCAGCCCATCGTATTTTTTTCCTCCTCTTCCGCCCCTCTTCGCCCCCTTTTTTCTACTCTTCCGCCCCTCTTCGCCCCCTTTTTTCTACTCTTCCGCCCCTCTTCGCCCCCTTTTTTCTACTCTTCCGCCCCTCTTCGCCCCCTTTTTTCTACTCTTCCCACAGCCGCCCGTTGTTTTTTTCCTCCTCTTCCTCCCCAGCCCCCCGTTGTTTTTTTTCTGCCCCTTCCCCCCCCATTTTCCCTCTTCCGACCCTTCCCCCCCCTTTTCTTCTCTCCCCAAGGCCGCCCCCTTTTTTTCCCCTCTTCTGCCCCCTGCCCCCTTTTTTCTTCTCTCCCCACAGCCGTCCCCTTTTTTTTCTTCTCTCCCCACAGCCGCCCCCTTTTTTCCTCTTCTACCCTTTTCCCCCCGTTTTTGTCCTCTCCGCCCTCTGTCCCTCTTTTTTCTCCTCTTCCGTCCCTTCCCCCCCTTTTTTCTCCTCTTCCCACAGCTGCCTGTTATTTTTTTCCTCCTCTTCTGCCCCCAGCCCCCTTTTTTCTTCTCTTCCGCCCCTTTCCTTCCCGTTTTTCTTCTCTCCCCAGGGCCGACCCCTTTTTCTCCTCTTCCACCCCGCTGCCCCCCTTTTTTTCATCTCTCCCCACAGCCGCCCCCTTTTTCCTCTTCCGCCCCTTTTCCCCTCTTTTTTCTCTGACCCTCTGCCCCCCTTTTTTTTCTTTCCACCGCCCCCCTTTTTTCCTTCTTTTTGCCCCCCTGCTCCCCTTTTTTTTCTTTTCTACCCATCCAGCCCCCTTTTCTCCTCTTCCTCACGGATGCCCCCTTTTTTCTCCTCTTCCTCACGGATGCCCCCTTTTTTCTCCTCTTCCTCACGGATGCCCCCTTTTTTCTCCTCTTTCTTCCCAGCCCCTTTTTTCTTCTCTTCCCACTGCCACCCCCCTTATTTCTCTTACCCCCTCTACCCCCCTATTTTTTCCTCTTCTGCCCTTCTGTCCCCCTTGTGTTTCTTCTTCCTTCCCAGATGCCCCCTTTTTTCTTTACTCTTCCTACAGCCGCCCATCTTTTTTCTACTCTTCCCAGAGCTGCCCGTGTTTTTTTTCCTCCTCTTCCTCCCCAACCCACTTTTTTCTCTTCCTTTCCCCACAGCCACCCATCTTTTTTCTACTCTTCCCACAGCCGCCCATCTTTTTGTCTCCTCTTCCTCCACAACCCACTCTTTTTTCTCTTCCCTTCCCCACAGCTGCCCGTCTCTTTTTTCCTCCTCTTCCTCCCCAACCCCCCTTTTTTCCTCTTTCGCCCCTCTGCCCCCCTTTTTTTCTTCTCTCCCCACAGCCGCCCCCTTTTTTCCTATTCCGCCCCTTTGCCCCCTTTTTTTTCCTCTTCTGCCCGTTCCCCCCCTCTTTTCTTCTCTCCCCAAGGCCGCCCCCTTTTTTTTCCTGGCCGCCCCACAGCCGCCCCCTTTTTCCCTCTTCCGTCCCTCTGCCCCCCTTTTTTTTCTACTCTTCCCACAGCCCACCCCTTTTTTCTACTCTTCCCACAGCCCACCCCTTTTTTCTACTCTTCCCACAGCCCACCCCTTTTTTCTACTCTTCCCACAGCTGCCCGTTGTTTTTTTTCCTTCTCTTACTCCCCAGCCCCCTTTTTTTTCTCTTCCCACTGCTGCCCCTCCTTTTTCCTCCTCCGCCGCCCCGACCCCGTTTTTGCTTCCCTTCCCCACGGCTGACCCCGTTTTTGCTTCCCTTCCCCACGGCTGACCCCGTTTTTGCTTCCCTTCTGCCTCTTTTTTCTCTTCCCCTGCCGCCCCCTTCTTTCCTTCTTTTTGCCCCCCGCTCCCCTTTTTTTTCTGTTCTTACTGCGCCGACCCCTTTTTTTCGCTTCCCTTCCCCACAGCCGACCCCTTTTTTTCGCTTCCCTTCCCCACAGCCGACCCCTTTTTTTCGCTTCCCTTCCCCCCCTCTCCCTCCTTTCCTTCTTTTCACCCCCCTGCTCCCCTTTTATTTTTCTTCCTGTCCAGCCCTCTCTTTTTTCTTCCCTTCCCCACAGCCGCCCCTATATTATTCCTCTTCCTTCCCAGCCCCCTTTTTCTTCTCTTCCCACTGCCACCCCCCTTTTTTCTTTTACCCCCTCTACCCCCCTGTTTTTCCTCTTCCGCCCTTCTGTCCCCCTTTTGTTTCTTTCTCCTTCCCACAGCCCCCCCGTTTTATCTCTTCCCTTCCCACAGCCCCCCCCTTTTTTCTACTCTGCCTCCCCAGTCCCCTTTTTTCCCTCTTCCGCCCCTTTTCCCCCCCGCCTCCCTTTTTATTCTCTCCCCAAGGCCACCCCCCGCCTCCCTTTTTATTCTCTCCCCAAGGCCACCCCCCGCCTCCCTTTTTATTCTCTCCCCAAGGCCACCCCCCGCCTCCCTTTTTATTCTCTCCCCAAGGCCACCCCCCGCCTCCCTTTTTATTCTCTCCCCAAGGCCACCCCCCGCCTCCCTTTTTATTCTCTCTGCCCTCTGTCCCCCTCTTTTTCTTTTCTTCCCGTCCCGCCCCCTCTTTTTCTTTTCTTCCCCACAGCCGACCCCTTTTCCCCGCTGTTTTTTTCCTCTTCCACCCCTTCCCCACCTTTTTTCTTCCCACCGCTGCCCCCTTTATTCCTTCTTTTTGCCCCCCTGCTCCCCTTTTACTTTTCTCCCCATCCAGCCCCCTTTTCTTCTCTTCCTCACAGCCACCCCTATATTTTTCCTCTTCCTTCGCAGCCCCCTTTTCCTTCTATTCCCACTGCCGCACCCCTTTTTTCCTCTTCTGCCCTTCTGTCCCCCTTTTGTTTCTTCCTCATTCCCACAGCCCCCCAGTTTTTTCTCTCCTCTCCCCACAGCCGCCCCCCTGTCTTCTCCTCTTCCGCCTCTTTCCCCTCCTTTTTTCCTCTTCCGCCTCTTTCCCCTCCTTTTTTCCTCTTCCGCCTCTTTCCCCTCCTTTTTTCCTCTTCCGCCTCTTTCCCCTCCTTTTTTCCTCTTCCGCCTCTTTCCCCTCCTTTTTTCCTCTTCCGCCTCTTTCCCCTCCTTTTTTCCTCTTCCGCCTCTTTCCCCTCCTTTTTTCCTCTTCCGCCTCTTTCCCCTCCTTTTTTCCTCTTCCGCCTCTTTCCCCTCCTTTTTTCCTCTTCCGCCTCTTTCCCCTCCTTTTTTCCTCTTCCGCCTCTTTCCCCTCCTTTTTTCCTCTTCCGCCTCTTTCCCCTCCTTTTTTCCTCTTCCGCCTCTTTCCCCTCCTTTTTTCCTCTTCCGCCCCTGCCCCTTTTTTCTTCCTTTCCGCCCCCCGCCCCCCTTTTTTCTTCCTTTCCCCACATCCGCCCCCTTTTTTCCTCTCCTGCCCCTTTTCTCCCCTTTTTTATTCTCTTCCCACCACACCCCCTTTTTTTCTCTTCCCCTGCCGCTCCCCTTCTTTGCTTCTTTTTACCACCCTACTCCCCTTTTTCTTTTCTTCCCCCGCCACCCACTTTTCTTCTTCTCGTCCCCACGGCTGCCCCCTTTTCTTCTTGTCCTCACGGCTGCCCCTATTTTTTTCCTCTTTCTTCCCAGCCCCTTTTTACTTGTCTTCCAAACGGCCGCCCCCCTTTTTCTCTTCCACCCTTTTGTCCCCCTCTTGTTTCTCTCCCCTTCCCACAGCCGCCCCGGTGTTTCTCTCCCCTTCCCACAGCCGCCCCGGTGTTTCTCTCCCCTTCCCACAGCCGCCCCGGTGTTTCTCTCCCCTTCCCACAGCCGCCCCGGTGTTTCTCTCCCCTTCCCACAGCCGCCCCGGTGTTTCTCTCCCCTTCCCACAGCCGCCCCGGTGTTTCTCTCCCCTTCCCACAGCCGCCCCGGTGTTTCTCTCCCCTTCCCACAGCCGCCCCGGTGTTTCTCTCCCCTTCCCACAGCCGCCCCGGTGTTTCTCTCCCCTTCCCACAGCCGCCCCGGTGTTTCTCTCCCCTTCCCACAGCCGCCCCGGTGTTTTTTTTCCTCTTCCTGTCCAGCCCACTTTTTTCTTCCCTTCCCTTTCCCCCAGCCGCCCCCTTTTTTTCTTCCCTTCCCTTTCCCCCAGCCGCCCCCTTTTTTTCTTCCCTTCCCTTTCCCCCAGCCGCCCCCTTTTTTTCTTCCCTTCCCTTTCCCCCAGCCGCCCCCTTTTTTTCTTCCCTTCCCTTTCCCCCAGCCGCCCCCTTTTTTTCTTCCCTTCCCTTTCCCCCAGCCGCCCCCTTTTTTTCTACTCGTCCCACAGCCGCACATCGTTTTTTCCTCTTCCTGTCCAGCCCACTTTTTTCTTCTTCCGCCCCTTTCCCCGCCCTTTTTTCTTCTTTCCCCAAGGCCGCCCCCTTTTTTTCTTCCCTTCCCTTTCCCACAGCCGCCCCCTTTTTTTCTACTCGTCCCACAGCCGCACATCGTTTTTTCCTCCTTCCTCCCCAGCCTTCTTTCCCTCTTCCGCCCTTTCCCCCCCCTTTATCTTCTCTCCCCAAGGCTGCCCCCTTTTTTCCTCTTCTACCCCTCTGCCCCTTTTTTCTTCCTTTCCCCACAGCCACCCCCTTTTTTTCTTCTCTCCCCACAGCCGCCCCCCTTTTTTCCTCTTCTACCCTTTCCCTCCCTTTTTTCCTCTTTAGCCCCTCTGCCCCCTTTTTTTCTTCTCTTCCCACAGCCGCCCCCTTTTTTCCTCCTCTTCTGCCCCCTTTTCCCCCCCTTTTTTCCCTCTTCCGCCCCCTTTTCCCCCCCTTTTTTCCCTCTTCCGCCCCCATCTTTTTTCTCCTCTTCCCACAGCCCACCCCTTTTTTCTTCTCTTCCCACAGCTGCCCGTTGTTTTTTTCTTCTCTTACTCCCCAGCCCCCTTCTCTTCCCACTGCTGCCCCCTTTTTTTCCTCTTCCGCCCCTTCCCCCCCTTTTTTTTCTATTCTTCCCACAGCTGCCCATTTTTTTTCCTTCTCTTACTCCCCAGCCCCCTGTTTCTTCTCTTCCCACTGCTGCCCCCCCTCTTTTTCCTCTTCCGCCCCTTTCACCCCCTGTTTTTTTTCCTTCTCTCCCCACAGCCGCCCCCTGTTTTTCTTCTCTCCCCACAGCCGCTTCCTATTTTTTACTCTTCTGCTCCTCTGCCCTCCTTTTTTCTTCTTCCCACAGCAGCTCCCTTTTTTGCTTACCCCCGCTGCCTGCCTTCTTTTTCCTCCACTTCCTCCCCAGCCACCCTTTTTCGTCTTCCCACTGCTGCCCACTTTTTTATCCTCTCCGCCCCTCTGCCCCCCTTTTTCTGTTCCCTTCCCTACAGCCGCCCCCTTTTTTCTTCTCTTACCCCCTCTGCCCCGCTTTTATTTTCCTGTTCATCCTCTCTGCCCCCCTTTTTTCCTCTTTTGCCCGTCCGCCCCCCTTTTTTCCTCTTCCCCGCCGCCCCCCTCTTTTTTTCTTTTCGCCGTCCAGCCCCCTTCTTTTTTCTTGTCTTCCCCCCCACCACCCCCTCTTTTCCTTTTCCTCCCCAGCCCCATTTTTCTTCTTTTCTTCCCACACAGTCCACTTTTTCCTCTTCCCCCCTTCTGCCCCCCTTTTTGTTTTCCCTCCTCTCTGCCCCTCTGTTTTTTCCTCCTCTCCCCTATTCCCCTTTTTTTCTTGTCTTCCCCCCCGCTGCTTCCTTTTTTTCTCTTCCTCCCCAGCCTCCCTTTTTCTTCTTCTCTTTCCCGTCCCATCCACTTTTTTCCTCTTCCCCCCTCCTGCCCCCCTTTTTGTCTTCCCTCCTCTCTGCCCCCTTTTTTTTCTCCTCCCCCTCTTCCCCTGTTTTTTCCTTCTCTTCCCCCCACCGCCCCCTCTTTTCTTCTCTTCCGCCTCTCTGCCCCCCTCTTTTCTTCTCTTCCGCCTCTCTGCCCCCCTCTTTTCTTCTCTTCCGCCTCTCTGCCCCCCTCTTTTCTTCTCTTCCGCCTCTCTGCCCCCCTCTTTTCTTCTCTAGCCCCGCCAGCCCCCTTTTTTCCTTCTTTCCCCCCCTTTGCTCCCATTTTTCTTTTCCTCATCCTCCCCGACCCCCTTTTTCTTCTTCTCTTTCCCCGCCAGCCCCCTTTTTTGCTTCTTCCCGCCCCCCTCCTCCCCTTTTTTCCTCTTCTGCCCCTTTTTTCTCTTTCCCCACTGCCCCCCTTCTTTCCTTCTTTTTGCCCCCCGCTCCCCTTTTTTCCTTCCCTTCCCCACAGCCGACCCCTTTTTTCCTCTTCCGCCCCTCTCCCTCCTTTCTTTTTCTCTTCTGCCCTCCTGCTCCCCTTTTTTTTTCTTCCCGTCCAGCCCCCCCTTTTTTCTTCCCGTCCAGCCCCCCCTTTTTTCTTCCCGTCCAGCCCCCCCTTTTTTCTTCCCTTCCCCACGGCCAACCCCGTTTTTTCCTCTTCCGCCCCTTTCCCCCCCGCCCTTTTTTCCTCTTCCGCCCCTTTCCCCCCCGCCCTTTTTTCCTCTTCCGCCCCTTCCCCCCCGCCCTTTTTTCTTCTTCCGCCCCTTCCCCCCCGCCCTTTTTTCTTCTTTCCCCAAGGCCGCCCCCTTTTTTCTTCCCTTCCCCCCTCAGCCGCCCCCCTTTTTCTTCCTTTCCCCACAGCTGCCCCCTTTTTTTTCTTCTCTCCCCACAGCTGCCCCCTTTTTTTCCCCCTCTTCTACCCCTCTGCCCCCTTTTTTTCTACTCTTCCTACAGCCCCCCTTTTTTCTACTCTCCCACAGCTGCCCGTTGTTTTTTCCTTATCTTACTCCCCAGCCCCCTTTTTCTTCTCTTCCTACTGCTGCCCCCTCTTTTTCCTCCTCCGCCCCTTTTCCCCCACCCTTTTTTCCTCCTCCGCCCCTTTTCCCCCCACCCTTTTTTCCTCCTCCGCCCCTTTTCCCCCCACCCTTTTTTCCTCCTCCGCCCCTTTTCCCCCCACCCTTTTTTCCTCCTCCGCCCCTTTTCCCCCCTACCCTTTTTTCCTCTTCCGCCCCTTTCACCCCCTGTTTTTCTTCTCTCCCCACAGCTGTTTCCTCTTTTTTTTACTCTTCTGCTCCTCTGCCCTCCTTTTTTCTTCTCTTCCCACAGCAGCCCCTTTTTTCTTACCCCCGCTGCCCGTCTTTTTTTTCCTCCTCTTCCTCCCCAGCCCCCCTTTTTTCATCCTCCCACTGCCGCCCACTTTTTTATCCTCTCCACCCCTCTGCCCCCCCTTTTTTCTCTTCCCTTCCCTATAGCTGCCCCCTTTTTTCTTCTCTTCCCACTGCCACCCCCTTTTGTCTTCTTAACCCCTCTGCCCCGCTTTTATTTTCCTGTTCAGCCTGTCTGCCCCCCTTTTTTCCTCTTTTGCCCTTCTGCCCCCCCTTTTTTCTTGTCTTCCCGCCGTCCAGCCCCCCCCTTTTTTTCTTGTCTTCCCGCCGTCCAGCCCCCCCCTTTTTTTCTTGTCTTCCCGCCGTCCAGCCCCCCCTTTTTTTCTTGTCTTCCCGCCGTCCAGCCCCCCTTCTTTTTTCTTCTTGTCTTCCCACACAGTCCACTTTGTTCCTCTTCCCCCTTCTGCCCCCCTTCTTGTCTTCCCTCCTCTCTGCCCCTCTGTTTTTTCCTCCTCCCCCCTATTCCCCTTTTTTCTTGTCTTCCCCCCCGCTGCTTCCTTTTTTTCTCTTCCTCCCCAGCCTCCCTTTTTCTTCTTCTCTTTCCCGTCCCATCCACTTTTTTCCTCTTCCCCCCTCCTGCCCCCCTTTTTATTGTCTTCCCTGCTCTCTGCCCCCTTTTTTCTCCTCCCTCTCTTCCCCTGTTTTTTCCTTCTCTTCCCCCCGCCACCCCTTCTTTTTCTTCTCTTCCACCTCTCTGCCCCCTTTTTTTCTTCTCTTCCCTACAGCCGCCCCCTTTTCGTTCTTCTCTAGCCCCGCCAGCCCCCTTTTTTCCTGCTTTCCCCCACTTTGCTCCCGTTTTTCTTCTTTTCCTCATCCTCCCCAACCCCCCTTTTTCTTCTTCTCTTTCCCTGCCAGCCCCCTTTTTTGCTTCTTTCCCTCCCCTGCTCCCCTTTTTCTTCTTTTTGCCCCCCTGCTCCCCTTTTTTTCTTTTCTTCCTGCCCAGCCCCTTTTTTCTTCTCTTCTCCCACTGCCCCCCTTTTTTTTCTTCTGTGCCCACTGCCGCCCCCTTGTTTTTTTTCTCTTATTCCCTCTGCCCCTCTTTTTTTTCTTATTCGCTCTGCCCCCTTTTTTTTCCTTCCGCCCCTCTGCCCCGTTTTTTTCCTCTTTCACCTCTCTTCCCCCCCTTTTTTCTCTTCTCTTCTCCACAGCCGCCCCCTTTTATTTTTTCTTCTCTTCCGCTGTCCCCTTTTTTTTTTTCCTCTCTTCCACGGCCTGCCCCCTTTTTTTCTCTTCTTCCCCCCGTCCCCCTCCTCCCCCCGCCACCCTGTTTCTCTTTTTTTCTCTCCCTTTTGCTTTTACTTCTCTTTTTCTTCCCCAGGTTGCTGTTTGAGCTATAACCATCAGTGGAAGCTGTTATGAGTGGTAGTTCTACTTTGGGGGATGGCTCGCAATACAGGCCCGAGTCTGTCTCCAGTGGGGACCTACATATTTTCTTCCAATGCTAATGTGGCTATAAGTTAATTAGCTTACTCTATCAATAATGGCCAGCCCAAGAGCCCTTTTCCGCTCCCCTGCATGGCAGTGGCCTGCATTGCCGTGTCATTCTCTTCACTGGCATTTTAGACATTCTGGGATTGTCCTCATATGTATTTGGGGAATTTTATCGGTTGCTCTTCTTGAGCATGCATTGCGTCGTTACCGCCTTGTGCTGTGTTGTCTTGCATTGCATTGCCCTGTTGTCGTTCTGACTGCTATCTGATATATTTTGTCATTGCAGCACCCTGTATTGTGTTACATTTTGTCTTGTACTGCTCTGTCATCCTCCTGGCTGCCGTCCTGCATATATTGGCATTGTCCTGCACTGTATTACGGGTTATTTAATGGGTTGTTTATTTTTGACTGAGTATTGTACTGTACCACCCTGTATTGTGTTATGTCTCACATTGTATTGCCCTGTCATAATCTGGACTGTCATCTCATTTATTTTTGTGTTGTCCCGCCACGGCGTTGTGGGTTTTTTTTTATCGGTTGGTATTTATTTGATTGCATACAGCATTATATGGCACTGTGTAATGTCGTGTCTTCAATTCTGCCACCCTGTAACTGTCTCGATTGCCACCCGAGGTTGTTTGGAATCGTACCATTCTTTATTGTGGGGTTTCGATTGGTCGGTCCCGGTCCTTACTTTATTCTGTATTGCATTGTACCTCCCTGTATACTGTCACGTCTTGCATTTTATTACGCTGTCGTTGTCTGGACTGTCATTTGAGACTCTCTGGGATTTTACGGCACTGCATTGTGGGTGGATTTGATCCGTTGCTCTATATTTAACTTTTTATTGCTTTGTCCCGCCCTTTATTTTCTGATATGTTGCATTGTATTTCCCTGTGACTGTCCCGAGAGCCATCCGATACATTCTAGCATTGACAGGCACCATATCGCGAGCTTCTTAATCAGTTGTACTTTGTGTGCCCGCGTACCGGCTTGGACTGGCCTGTATGGTGTTCTGTCTCGAGTGTTACTCCTC